>NW_026884097.1:0-11091 GCF_032173495.1 Musca vetustissima
TAGTTCATTATCGAACATTACGTTCTAATTTTTTATCTCGCAAAACGTGGAACAAATCAGATAACTATTTTAATATAAACAAGTGAAAAAGCGGTAAGTTCGGCCGAACTTTGGATACCCTCCACCATAGATATATTGACAGCTACTAGAAATGAAAATATAAGGAACATACCAAAAAGGGGACCTATACCGACATTTCTGAAAACGGATTATGTGAACTGTAATACAAATTTTAGAAATGTTTAAAGGATAATTTTACCTCAGCCTTATGGCTAATGAGTGTGTATACACTTTAACACGGTGAAAAAGTGCCTCATCGGAATATTTGGTCTAGACCCCAAGTTTCTTTGGACCAAATCCGTTTCAAAAAATTTAGAAATCATCCGAACTTTGTCCATCTTATTATTTCTTCCAAGCTTAGTTCAAATTCGCAGATGGGGAATATTGGTCCACACATTCTGGAACCTCCAATCAGGGGCTAGGTCTAAATGCGGCTATAGTTCATTATCGAACCTTACGTTCTAATTTTTGATCTCTCTATCCTCCGCAGGTGAAATTATTACAAAATAGTCTTAGAACCAAACTCAAAACGCGGAACAAATCAGATAACTATTTTAATATAATAAAAGGGGTTATATGGGGACTATCCCAAAAAGGGGGCGAATAATAATAATTCTTGGTAGGGAGATTTGTTACCATATACGACTACAAAATACCAAATTGCAGCAAATTCGGTTGAAAAACGCATTCAAGAACCCGAAAATACCGAAAATTGGGGGGTACCCTTATATGGGGGATATCCGAAAAAATTAACCTATATTTATAATTTCTTGTGGATAAATTTGGTACCTATTAACAACTCAAAATACCAAATTACAGCCAATTCGGTGCAAACATACGATCGAAACCTCCAAAATACTGAAAATTAGGAGGTGCCGTTATATTGGGGCTACCAGAAAAAGTGGACCTATTCTCATAATTTTTTGTGGAGACATTTAGTACCCAGTAAGAACCCAACGTACCAAATTTCAGTGAATTCGGTTGACAAACACGGTCAAGAACCCCAAAATACCGAAAATTGGGGGGTACCCTTATATGGGGGATATCCGAAAAAATTGACCTATATTCATAATTTTTTGTGGATAGATTTGGTACCAATTAAGAACTCGAAATACTAAATTACAGCCAATTCGATGGAAAAATCCGATCAAAACCTTTAAAATACTGAAAATTGGGAGGTACCATTATATGGGGGCTATCCGAAAAAGTGGACCTATATTTATACATTTTTGTGAAGACATTAAGTACCCAATAACAACTCAATGTAGCAAATTTCAGCGAATTCGGTTGAAGAACCCGCTCAAGAACCCCAAAATACCAAAAATCTGAGGGTACCCTTATATGGGGGCTACCCGAAAAAATGGACCTATATTTATAATTTTCTGTGGAGCGATTTGCTACGCAATAAAAACTCAATGTACCAAATTTCAGCGAATTCGGTTGAAAAACGGGCTCAAGAACCCCAAAATACTGAAAATTGGGGGTACTCTTATATGAGGGCTACCCGAAAAAATGGACCTATATTTATATTTTTTTTTGTGGAGAGATTTGATACCCAATAAGAACTCAATGTACTAAATTACAGCCAATTTGGTGAAAAAATCCGGTCCAAACCCCCCAAAAACTGAAAATTGGGAGGTATCGTTCTATGGGGGCTATCACAAAAAGTGGACCTATATTTATAATTTTTTGTAGGGACATTAAGTACCCAATAAGAACCCAATGTACCAAATTTCAGCGTATTCGGTTTAAAAACTCGCCCAAGAACCCCAAAATACGGAAAATTGGGGGGTACTGTTATATGGGAGCTATGCCTAAACGTGGACCGATATATCCCATCTTCGAACTTGACCTGCCTGCAGACAAAAGACAACCCTATGTAAAATTTCAGCACCCTATCTCAATTTCTTCAGAAGATAGCGTGATTACAACAGACGAACGGACAGACGGACGGACAGACGGACATGGCTAGATCGTCTTAGAATTTTACCCTGATCAAGAATATATATACTTTATAGGGTCGGAAATGATTATTTCGATGCGTTACAAACGGAAAAACAAAACTAATATACCCTCCATACTATGGTGGAGGGTATAAAAAGGGGGTTATATGGGGACTACCTCTAAAGAGGGGAGAATATTAATAATTTTTTGTAGGGAGATTTGTTACCATATACGACTACAAAATACCAAATTGCAGCGAATTCGATGGAAAAGTGCGCTCAAGAACCCCAAAATACCGAAAATTAGGGGTCACCCTTATATGGGCGATATCCGAAACAATGGACCTATATTTATATTTTTTTGTGGAGAGATTTGATACCCAATAAGAACTCAAAGCACCAACTTTCAGCGAATTCGGTTGAAAAACGGGCTCAAGAACCCCAAAATACTGAAAATTGGGGGTACTCTTATATGAGGGCTACCCGAAAAAATGGACCTATATTTATATTTTTTGGTGGAGAGATTTGATACCCAATAAGAACTCAATGTACTAAATTACAGCCAATTCGGTGAAAAAATCCGGTCAAAACCCCCCAAAAACTGAAAATTGGGAGGTATCGTTCTATGGGGGCTACAAGAAAAAGTGGACCTATATTTATAATTTTTTGTGGAGACATTTATTACCCAATAAGAACCCAATGTACCAAATTTCAGCGTATTCGGTTTAAAAACTCGCCCAAGAACCCCAAAATACGGAAAATTGGGGGGTACTGTTATATGGGAGCTATGCCTAAACGTGGACCGATATATCCCATCTTCGAACTTGACCTGCCTGCAGACAAAAGACAAACCTATGCAAAATTTCTGCACCCTATCTCAATTTCTTCAGAAGATAGCGTGATTTCAACAGACAGACAGACGAACGGACGAACGGACAGACGGACATGGCTAGATCGTCGTAGAATTTTACCCTGATCAAGAATATATACACTTTATAGGGTCGGAAATGATTATTTCGATGCGTTACAAACGGAAAAACAAAACTAATATACCCTCCATACTATGGTGGAGGGTATAAAAAGGGGGTTATATGGGGACTACCTCTAAAGAGGGGAGAATATTAATAATTTTTTGTAGGGAGATTTGTTACCATATACGACTACAAAATACCAAATTACAGTGAATTCGGTTGAAAACCGTGCTCAAGAACCCCAAAATACCGAAAATTAGAGGGTACCCTTATATGGGGGCTACCAGAAAAAATGGTCCTATATTTATAATTTTTAGTGGAGAGATTTTCTACGCAATAAAAACTCAAAGCACCAACTTTCAGCGAATTCGGTTGAAAAACGGGCTCAAGAACCCCAAAATACTGAAAATTGGGGGTACTCTTATATGAGGGCTACCCGAAAAAATGGACCTATATTTATATTTTTTGGTGGAGAGATTTGATACCCAATAAGAACTCAATGTACTAAATTACAGCCAATTCGGTGAAAAAATCCGGTCAAAACCCCCCAAAAACTGAAAATTGGGAGGTATCGTTCTATGGGGGCTACAAGAAAAAGTGGACCTATATTTATAATTTTTTGTGGAGACATTTATTACCCAATAAGAACCCAATGTACCAAATTTCAGCGTATTCGGTTGAAAAACGCGCCCAAGAACCCCAAAATACCGAAAATTTGGGGGTACCCTTATGTGGGAGCTATGCCTAAACGTGGACCGATATAGCCCATCATCGAACTTGACCTGCCTGCAGACAAAAGACGACTCTATGCAAAATTTTGGCGTTCTGTGTCAACTCGTTTAGACGCTAGAGTGATTACAACAGACAGACGGATATGCTTAGATCGTCATAGAATTTTACGCTGATCAAGAATATATATACTTTATAGAGTCGGAAATGATTATTTCGATGCGTTACAAACGGAAAAAAAAATTATATACCCTCCATACTATGGTGGAGGGTATAAAAAGGGGGTTATATGAAGACTATCCCAAACAGGGGGCGAATATTAAAGATTTTTGGTAGAGAGATTTGTTACCATATACGACAACAAAATACCGAATTCAGCAAATT
Source organism: Musca vetustissima (assembly GCF_032173495.1). Taxonomy (NCBI): domain Eukaryota; kingdom Metazoa; phylum Arthropoda; class Insecta; order Diptera; family Muscidae; genus Musca; species Musca vetustissima. Next base: position 4,088 of record NW_026884097.1, read on the forward strand.
CGGTTGAAAAACGCGCTCAAGGACCCCAAAATACCGAAAATTGGGGGTACCCTTATATGGGGGCTATCCGAAAAAATGGACCTATATTCATAATTTTTGTGGAGATATTTGGAACCTATTAAAAACTCAAAATACTAAATTACAACTAATTCGAAGGAAAAATACGATCAAAACCCCCAAAATACTGAAAATTATGAGGTACCATTATATGGGGGCTATGCGAAAAAGTGGACCTATATTTATAAATTTTTGTGAAGACATATAGTACCCAATAACAACTCAATGTAGCAAATTTCAGCGAATTCGGTTGAAAAACCCGCTCAAGAACCCCAAAATACCAAAAATCTGAGGGTACCCTTATATGGGGGCTATCCGAAAAAATTGATCTATTTCATAATTTTTTGTGGAGATATTTGGAACCTATTAATACCTTAAAATACCAAATTACAAATAATTCGGCGGAAAAATACGATAAAAACCCCCAAAATACTGAAAATTTGGAGGTACCGTTATATAGGGGCTACCAGAAGAAGTGGACCTATATTTATAATTTTTTGTGGAGACATTTATTACCCAATAAGAACCCAATATAGCAAATTTCAGCGAAGTCGGCTGAACAACGCGCTCAAGAACCCCAAGATACCGAAAATTGGAGGGTACCCTTATATAAGAGCTATGCCTAAACATGGACCAATAAAGCCCATCTTCGAACTTGACCTGCCTGCAGACAAAAGACAACCCTATGCAAAATTTTGGCGATCTATCTCAATTCGTTTAGACGCTAGAGTGATTACAACAGACAGACAGACGGACATAGCTATATCGTCATAGAATTTTACGCTGATCAAGAATATATATACTTTATAGGGTCGGAAATGATTATTTCGATGAGTTACAAACGAAAAAACAAAACTAATATACCCTCCATACTATGGTGGAGGGTATAAAAAAAAATATTTGCTCGCCATACATATCAAGTTTCAGATATATTATGCTGATGTATTCCTACTTGTTAGTACTTTTTAATATCTTTAGTATTAATTTCCAAAATTTGTTTACACATTCCACTTCGCTTATTATTGACAAAGCTGCATATCAAATTTCAGAGTTTTATCTCCAACCGTTCCGCCGTTATACAGTTTTTAGTATATTTTTGGAAAGAATTTCCAAAAACCTTATCACACGCCTACACCCCAAAACCGACCTACATGCCAAATTTCGATAATACGGTCGGTCAATGCGATTTTATCCTCCAGCAGATTGTGAACGAAATCCTGAAATCCTAGATCCATCTTCAGTCTAGGAATATTCGGACAAAAATTGCGGCCTGTAAAGAATCTCAGTTACATACTCTCAAAATATTTAATGGTTGACAAGATTACAAAAGAATAACCTTTTATTCCACTGACAAATATCACAACAATCTGAAAAATTTCTACATTTCACCTAATGTGAAGCAAAACATTGCTGGAATGTGCAGATCACATGACTTATATTTGTAAATGTATTTCACTTAAAATAAGTATAAATAAACATGACAATGCATAAAGAAGAAATAAAATATTCGTGGCGTGAGTTGAATTCACAAACAGGAGTGCACCATCTAATTCTGATATATAGCATTTCCAGATTAAATGAAACCCTTTAAAATTTAAATGAAATCTTTTCCAAATTAAATGAAACCTTTTCCAATTGAAATGAAACCTTTTACAAAATGTAAAAAATATAATGTCAATAATTTGTATACCCTTCACCACACTGTGGTACAGGGTATTATGTCTTTGTGCATATGTTTGTAACAGGCAAAAGAGAAAATATATATGGGAGCCATATCTAAATCTGAATCGATTTTTCCCAATTTCGTGAAAATCGGTTTAGATTTACCATTAGCTCCCATATATAGTCTCGCCCGATTTTAGGTAAATGGTGCACCAAAGTCCTTGAAAATCACTTGATGTGCACGAATTTTGGCATAGAGTATTGATTTAAGTCTAGCATGACGTGTGCTACGTTTCGTGAACATCGTTTCAGATTTATATATAGCTCCCATATATAGTTTCGCACGATTTAAGGTAAATGGAGTACCAAAGTCCCTTTACAAATTGCGGGTCGCATTTATGATCCGAATTGGATGAAATTTGGCACAGATCATTTGTTTGGCCCAATGACGAACTTATTGATATTGGGAAAAATCAGTTCAGATTTAGATATTGCTCCCATATAAGTTTCGCCCAATTTAAGGTAAGTGGAGTACCAAAGTCCCTATATATCTTTCGATTTGCAGGAAATTTGGTATAGCCTATTGAATTAGGTCTAGAATAACGTGTGCTACGTTTCGTGAAAATCGGTTCAGATTTAGATATAGCTTCCATATATAGTTTCGCCCGATTTTAGGTAAATGGTGCACAAAAGTCTCTGCTAATCTTTTGATTGGCATGAATTTTGGTATACCGTACCAAATTAAGTCTAGAATGATGTGTGCTAAGTTTCGTGAAAATCCGTTCAGATTTAGAAACAGCTTCCATACCTAGTTTCGTCCGATTTTAGGTAAACGGTGCACCAATGTCTCTGGAAAGCATTCGATTTGCACGCATTTTGGCATAGCGTATTGAATTAAGTCTAGAATGATGTGTACACTTCATATATATATTTTCGTCCGATTTTAAGTAAATTGTGCACTAAAGATCCACAGCTAGGCCGATTGATACAACGTACTGAAATCAATATTAATTAATCTCTGGCAATCTTGCTTCAAATCGGTTTATATATACAGTATTTTTCGGTTAATTGCACATCAAAATTTGCACAAATTTTTGTTCAATTAACCGAGGAACCAATTATCCGAACCCGCTTAATTGAATAGTTTGTTCAATTACAGTAATCACGTACAATTTGAACTTTAATGTCAAACACAAATTAAGCTTTCTCGCAGTTTTTTCCTTAGCAATAAACATATGTTTTGAATTAGCAGAGGTCCCACTTAGTCTTTTTCACAAATTATGTCAAATATGTATGCAAAAAATGGCAGATTATTTTAAAATTATTAATAATCAATTAAACGGTGAAAAGTAAAAGGAAATTTATTTTTGATGACATGAATTTTGAACCAATTAAACGGGAAAATCAATTAACAGGGTTTAATTATCCGAGAAATTTTACATGTATTTTCCTATGAAATATTTTTTGCCCCATCATGTGGTTCAATTAAGCGTAGGGTCAATTAACCGAAAAATACTGTAGATAGCTTGCATGTATAATTTCGACTTATTTATTGACATAAAATTTTAAACAGTGCAGCATACCGAATAGCGTGTGTCAAGTTTACTTTAAATCGATTTACACAAATCTGTCCCACTGTGCGCAAACGACTCTAAACTTGCCCAAATGAAATGAAATTTTGCATAGGTTCCAGAAAGACATAAAAATCACATCTTTAAGTTCGTTCAATTTTATGTCAAAATTCCTTCAAAAAGCGACGTCTTTTCGGATACATATGTAGAACATACCCAAAGTGGTGAAGGGTATCATATAGTCGGCTCAGCCCGACTTTACTACTTTCCTTACTGGTTTTTATTTCAAGTATTCACCCACAAGTCGAAAAATTTGCATGATTATACAACTCTACTTAAATACAAAATCACATTGTTTTTATATAAAACAAAATTTACATATCATTATTGAAAGCAATACGAATATTATTACCAGGTATTTTACTTCAAATTAACGCCGACATAAACAAACTTCATTGTTTTGACAGGTGCACAAACTTTGCAAAATAGAATACTATTCCATGAAGAAGTTTATTACAATTCAAAGGAATTTAAATGCCAAGATTTTGTGCCACAATGAATTTCCATTAATTATTAATATTAAAGCTGGTATAAAATGCTGTGTTCCATCGATTCGACATGCCCCACCAAAGCCACACTATACATGTGGTTTGTAGATTTTGAGTTCAGCCATCTCTCATGAGTATTTGCAACCAATTGCAATATATGTGGCAATAATTCTAGTTGTTAATAACCTTTTTAGTTATTAATGTATTTAGTTATAATATACTAGCCGAACCCGTGGCGCTCCGCTGCCCCTACTAAAGTGATTGACATAGGATAGTTCGCGTTGAAAACTTTTTTATTTAGTTTAAAAGCTACTATTTGATGGTATTTGACCCTTCTGCTAAACTTACTGCAACATGGGGTTGAAAATGGTTAAATATGTATTGGTGGGCAATATATATGTATAGCCCCAAATGAAAACATTCAACCTTAGACATTTCGTAGTATAATATCAGTAAAAAATCTTAGCAGCAAGTCAGCTAAACTTAATTTCTGGTAATGGACACATTTTGTTTTCATGACATCTAGGATTATAACCCACCACCAAATTCAGTTGTTTATAACTTTGAATCCACAATCCGGATTTCGATTTAGATATACATATATTGCTGATGCATACTTTTATTGAATTCATAGCCATTTTCTCCAGTAATGGTAGAATTATTAAAATTCAAAGTGTTTTTTTCACAAACTGACAAATTGTAAACAATTATAATGTCAACAATTTTTTATTTTACACAATATTTATTCCAATATGTGATGATAATGGAGAGCTGAAAAACAGCAGACTTTAACGGAATTACTGAACTGGTGAAATATTATGAGTTGAAAGTTCTTGATTTGAACCAATTTTATACTTCCTGGTCGCTTAAGATTAGATCTGTAATTATCTGAGTATAACACCCACTGCCATGCGCCGATTCATTCATGATATTAAGATATATGCATAATGAATATTAGTTCGGAGGTATGGCAACTGTTGATGCTATCGACATCCGGGAATTTGGGAAGTTTATCTTGCTTTTTTATATTCAATGCGATGATATGACAAACTGCGACTTTTCTGTTCAGTCAATTCAGCGATTTTGTTGCCTATTTCATATGTATAGATAGATTTAATGCAATGGGGAGTGCATTTATTTAATATGTGTGATTACTTTTGATGCTATAAGTCCGCATCCACGCTGAATTTTAGAATTTTATCTAGTCTATGTTACTTCTATCGGATAGCATGAGGTACTGTAAAAATCTCAGTAAAAACTGTTTAGCTGTTTAGGTTTGACTCTTCAAACAAAACTTTTTATACCCTTCACCACACTGTGGTACAGGTTATTATGTCTTTGTGCATATGTTTGTAACAGGCAAAAATAATCGAGATAGACACATGGTTCCTTTTGAGAATATGTATAGAATCACTTTCTGAGTCGATTTATGCATGTCCGTCCGTCCGTCCGTCCGTCTGTCTGTGCATGTTAAATTGTAAACAAAGTACAGGTCGCATTTATGATCCGAATTGGATGAAATTTGGCATGGGTCACTTATTCGGCCCAAGGACGAACCCTATTGAAATTGGGAAAAATCGGATCAGATTTAGATATAGCTCCCATATATATATTTAACCGATTTAATGTAAACGGTCCCTATATATCTTTCGATTTGCACGAAATTTGGTACAGCCTAATCATTTAGGTCTAGAATTATGTCTGCCAAGTTTCGTGCAAATCGGTCCAGATTTATATATAGCTCCCATATATAGTTTCGTCCGATTTCATGTAAATGGTGCCCCAAAGTCCCAATATATCTTTCAATTTGCACGAAATTTGGCATAACGTACTGAATTAAGCCTAGAGCTATGTCTGCCAAGTTTCGAGAAAATCGGTCCAGATTTAGATATTGCTCCCATATATAGTTACGTCCGATTTCATGTAAATGGTGCACCAAAGTTCCTATATATCCTTCGATTTGAGCCTAGAGAGATGTCTGCCAAGTTTCGAGAAAATCGGTCCAGATTTCTATATAACTCCCATATATAGTTTCGTCCGATTTCATGTAAATGGTGCCCCAAAGTCCCAATATATCTTTCGATTTGCACGAAATTTGGCATAACGTACTGAATTAAACCTAGAGTGATGTCTGCCAAGTTTGGAGGAAATCGGTCCAGATTTAGATATAGCTCCCATATATAGTTTCGTCCGATTTCATGTAAATGGTTCACCAAAGTCCCTATATATCTTTTGATTTGCACGAAATTTGGCATAACGTACTGTCTGCCAAGTTTCGTGAAAATAGGTCCAGATTTAGATATAGCTCCCATATATACTTTCGTCCGATTTCATGTAAATTGTTCACCAAATTCCATACATATCTTTCGATTTGCACGAAATATGGCATAACGTATTGAATTTAGCCTAGAGTGATGTCTGCCAAGTTTCGAGAATATCGGTCCAGATTTAGATATAGCTCCCATATATAGTTTCGCCCGATTTCATGTAAATGGTGCACCAAAGTTCCTATATATCCTTCGATTTGCACGAAATTTAACATAACGTACTGAATTGAGCCTAGAGTGATGTCTGCCGAGTTTCGTGAAAATCGGTCCAGATTTAGATATAGCTCCCATATATACTTTCGTCCGATTTCATGTAAATGGTGCACCAAAGTCCCTATATCACTTTCGATTTGCACGAAATGTGGCATAACGTATTGAATTAAGCCTAGAGTGATGTCTGCCAAGTTTCGAGAATATCGGTCCAGATTTAGATATAGCTCCCATATATAGTTTCGCCCGATTTCATGTAAATGGTGCACCAAAGTTCCTATATATCCTTCGATTTGCACGAAATTTGGCGTAACGTACTGAATTGAGCCTAGAGCGATGTCTGTCAAGTTTCGAGAAAATCGGCCCAGATTTAGATGTAGCTCCCATATATAGTTTCGTCTGATTTTATGTAAATGGTGCACCAAAGTCCCTATATATCCTTCGATTCGCACAAAATTTGGCACAACGTACTGAATTGGGCCTAGAGTGATGTCTGTCACGTTTGGTGAAAATCGGTTCTGATTTAGATATAACACCCAATGCAAAGTCCCATATATCGATTATTTAATAATTTTTTTTTGGAATGAGCAATAGGATGTAACTGGAACCAAGTACAAACAAAACATCAC
>NW_026884098.1:0-11142 GCF_032173495.1 Musca vetustissima
ATACAGTCATTTTGATAGTCGATTCATTACCCTTTGCATTACCAGTAACTACTGAATTGGTGTGATGTGTGTAGACAAATCAAACTATTTTGTGTTCCTTTTTGGAGCATGAAATAACTAGATCACCAAGTAACTAGCTATATAACTATATAATAGCAGACAATTGATATTTTTTGAACAATTGGGTATTACCTCTTTTCCTATTAAATTTTTGTTCTTCTGTGTAGGTTTTTATTTCTTGTGCATAATCCATCTCATTTCTTCCATGAAAATCTAAAAGTACAAATAATTAAGTTTTCGGTCCAATTCATCCGAAAATTATTATCTGATCATCACCTAACATTTTAGGCGTTGTTCTTGACCATAACTGGAACTTCACGAAAAATTTCAAAGCCATCAGCGCGATATTTCCCCCTCTAATGTGGTAATGGGTTACTAAATAATATCTGAATACGTAAGCACCTGTAAATATTTGACTGTAACTTCCACATCTGAGTAGATACATCACTATATTTGGTATCAATTTAAAGGCCAACCACTCCTCTTGAATATGCTATCAACCCCTCGGGTCTACATCCTCCAGGAGTAAATATATATGCCATAGAATACAAATTTTGTCATTTTTCACACAAAAGTCAGGGTCCATTTAACCCGCGAAATATTGACCGATCTTTATCAAAACATGCATGCTTATTCTCTGGCCCGATCCCCTTCTCCATGCAAAAATTCACAGTGTTTTGGCCATAATTGCGGCCTCTGGAGCGACCAGAAAAACCGACAAAAATAATGTTTTTGGTCCATTTCATCCCCTAAATATTAACCGATCTTTTCCAAAAACAATAGGGGTCTTCATTGGCCAGAACCCATCCTACATGCAAAATTTCGTGAAGATTGGTCCATAACTGTGGCCTGTATCGTGTTTACAAATTATAATGGACAGACGGACGGACGGACACACATGTCTAGATCGACTCAGCTAGTCGAGATATGACGATCGGTATACTTAAAGGTGGGTCTAGGACCAATATTTCGCGGCGTTACAAACATTTGGGGCTGCACAAAGCTATAATACCCTGACAACATAGTTGTGTAGGGTATAATTATTACAATGAATTTATGAAGAATTTAAACAACGGTGCTCACTGTGTATACTAGGCATACGCCTAACCGCCCACAGGCACATACACCATGGGCCATACCTTTATTTAATTGAAATTTCATTATAATCGCATATACGGAATATGAGTAGTATTCCTCTTCCCATTCACAAATCGATGACAAAATCTTTTGTTTCATTATTTCCATTTGTTAGAGGATTAAACGGGAAAGAAAGGAACAAACTTTTGCTATAGTCTTCCGCTCTGTTCGCCATCTCGTTTGAGTGGTTATTTTGATAGGACACGATCTCTTCCTGGAAAAAATCTAGAAATATTGTGAAATGAGTTTGTCTATTAATTAATTTTAACAATGCTTATTACGTTTGTGAAACATATATAAAATGAAAACAACAGAATTGGAAATGGAGAACCGCCAATGACGTTACAAATTTCATTAATAGAAATAATTATTTTTGTTTAACTATACCCTCAAATCCGTAATAATATTTTGTTCATTGACTGTTCTTTCCAATATAAACAACTCTCACAAACATTGGAAAATTCTTACATTGTAATTGCCTGCCAATTGAATTCCTGTGTTCATGTGTGTGCAGCTGCGTGTTCTCAAAGAATATTTAATTCCAAGTGGTTTTTTTTCTTTCCCTTTTACCATATAAACTTAATTCAATAAACTAATGAATAAAATCCATTTATCCTCAATTATTTTCCGAAACTAATTACAAACAATTCGATTAAAATAAAATGTTACTGGCACATACATTTTTAAAGACATCTATTGGAATATAAGAAATGTTGTAAAGAAATTTAATTTACGGATAACTTCAATGAGACCATAATGAAAGAAGGTCAAATGGAAATTATTACAAATCATCATGCAGAATGCAGAATATGTTCAAATGATAAGTATATATAAGTATATATATAAATATATATATATAAGTATATATATAAATAAATATATAAATTGAAATTCCAAATATGTAAAATAAGGGAATATGTAAAATCATCAAGATAAATTCATAGTTACTTTTTAGTTTTTATACGATTTACCACACTGTGGTACAGGGTACTATTTCTTTGTGAGAGATAGAGAGAGAGTCAGAGATAGAATATGTATAGTATCACTTTCTGAGTCGAGTCATACATGTACATTTCTGATCCGAATTGAATGAAATTTGACACAGCTCATATACATTGCAAAAGGACTAACCCTATTGAAATTGGGAAAAATCGATTCGTATTTAAATATAGCTCCCATAAATTGTTTCGTCCGATTTTAATGGTATGGTGCACCAAAGACCTAAAATTAAACCGATACCCACAAAATTTTACACAAAGTACTAAATATAGTATATCCTAACATGTGTCAAGTTTTTTTGACATGTGTTCAGATTTTTATATAGCTCCCATAAATAGTTTTGACCGATTTTAAGTAGATGGTGTACAAAAGACCCAAAGATGGGCCGATTGGCACAACATTTTGCACAACTTATTGAATTTGGAATAGCCTAACGTGTGTCAAGTTTTGTTGACATGGGTTCAGGTTTAGATATATCTCCCATATAGTTTCGTTCGATTTTGATTGACACGACACAACGTACAAAATTGAGCATATAATGACGTAATTGCGTTTTGGATACATAGCCCATATATATTATCGACCGACTTCATGTTAATTGGGCTGCAAATTATAAACGGGTGTCCGATTGATATTTGCTTTAAATCGATATTCTTATTTTTGTCCCATTGCACTATGGACAAGGAATCCAATTTTTTGGCAAAAAGTCCAATTCAGGTAGAGCCGATAAAACATTATATGTTCGAAATCTACGGACTTTGAGCTTTACACCAGTAAAATTTTATAACATTGTCAAAATTTCATATTTTGTGAACATCGGCATGCGTCAAAATATTAATTTGAAGTGACGTCAATTAAGGGGACCCCCCATTCTCGGGGTCAAACATTTTTTGATTTAATCCGAATCTACACTAATTCAAGAATGTCCCTACAAAATTTCATGTGAAAATCTCAAGAAGTCTTGAAGATATAGCCGATTTATCGTGCCAGCATCAAGTGACGGCTAAAGGGCTTCTCGAACTTTAAACGCATTTTTCTTTTTTGCGAATGACGGGCACGATAACTCAAAAACTAATAACCCAATCGATTCCAAATTTTTACACGTTTCTCTGTGAGTGTACTGCTATCATATGAACTAGGAAAAAACCAATCGGTGAATATCTTCCTTATTTTTTAACTTGGTTATTGGTAAAAAATCGGCGATTTTCCAAAAATATTTTTTCAAAGGTCCGCGATTTCGTTAATTTTAGAGCGAAGTCAATAATCCTAGTTCATACGAGAACCAGACATGTACTCTTTCTAACACCGTTGGAATTTTCGGATTCCGATGTTCCAGTAAGGAGTTATCAAGCCCGCCATCAAAAATAAGGACTTCTCTTTAATTACAAAAAAACAACAAAAAAACAAAAACAAAATTTTTTTGTAAATTATTTTTCATCCCTTTTAAATCTTCAAATATATATGTGCAAAGTTACAAACCTTAACAAGCATTGGTATCGATTTACCAGACCATTGAATATCTTGAAAAAATAAAATCGTGAATGGGGGGGGGGGTTCCCTTAAACAGAAGCGACTGGTGGTTATAATGGAAGTGAATATCATCAGCAATTCGGAGATAATAATCAAAAATGTCGTTATAAAACTCATAATTATAATGTATTGCAAAAAATTTGAGTTTCAGAATTTAGTGCCAAGCAGTACCAGAGGATATTTTAATGGTTATAATACCAAAGGAAGGCTTGGTATGTTCTCTGTCCAGAATTTTGCGACCGTCTGCGACCGTTCGTATACTTAAGAGCAATTGTCGATAATATAAAAATAGTCGTTTAAAAATTTAATAAAAAAAAAATTAATTTGAATTTTATTAACACAGCATGCTGATGAATCAAATTAGCTGGAATTTGGTATTTTAAGTTCGCATTATATATCACATATTCATATATATATTGGGGTAGCCCCCATATAACGATACCCCCTAATGTTGGTTTTTCAGATTTTGTGTGATAATAAGTACAAAATACGATTTTATGCTATCCTGATGTTAACAACTGCAAAGAAATAAAATATATATGTATACCCTACACAACTATGTTGTCAGGGTATTATAGCTTTGTGCAGTAAACCCACTGCTCTAATTATGGGCAAAAAATGGGATCTCTGTCCAAATGAAAAATTTTGTTATAGGTTGTAGAGTGTTGATCGCTTTAAGTCAGTTCACATTTAGATAAATATCAAATATTTTAATTCATCCAAGTTCATGTTAATAGTCTTTTAAAAATTCGACGTCTGTTAGGATGAATCTGTTGAATATAACCAAAGTGGTGAAGGGTATCACATTGTCGGCCCTGTCCGAGTTTTCTGGTTTAAATTCCTTTCCTTGAAAGTTTTATTTTATTATACAATTAACATGCTACAAAATAACATAATATCATAATAAACAATTTTCTGATAATAACATTGCAACCAGTAAACCACAAAAATACTGTTCCAACTCATGTGGAAAATCTCTGTTAAATATTTTACTCTACTCTATATATAAAAGTAAGAGCAGACAAAATTTACATCCAAAAAGTTGTAAGTAAATACATGTATATGTGAACTTATAGCAACTTCCCTGCAAGCATTTAGAAGTGAGTTTTATCTTCCAAGAGAATAAAGTGTCATTTTCGTAACTTCCTTCTTTTAAAAAAGCGATTTACAATAATAATTGTATTGCACAGTTACATTTATCTTCTTGTGGTATCTTTTTGTTACTTCACTTTGATATAAAAGCGATAGTTTACAGTTATTCCTGAATTGTAGAAATTAGACAAAAATAAGCAAGCTTAGTTTGATCGTGAATTACGGTGAGATCGGTTCTATAAAGTTAATTGAAGTTAAAAGTTAAATTGAAGTTAATAATTTTTATTTTCTTAAAAAAAAACCTTTAAAAAGATGTTCTAATATTTTGTGTATATATATGGAAAAAGTGAAGTGATCCCTTGTTACAGGGCAGTGAAAAATTTGTTTACGTGTCAAATCAATTGTTAAAAAATAAAATAAAAAAATAAAAAACCGACTTAGTGTTATGTGGACATATCCTAGTGGACATATCCTAGACTTAATGTGATCGCTTAAGTAAATAAACAGTCACTTAAATTCTGGTATAGCATCGTCGCCGACAATCGCTTTCTAATCCAAAATGATAAAGTTCACGGGAAGACTTGTACCACGCCTGCGTTACTACAAACTTTATCGCCTGAGTAACTCATAGTGGTCACGGAGAAGATCCTACCAAGTAGTATCGCGGACGTGGTACAACTCTTCCCGTGAACTTTATCATTTTCGATAAGAAAGCGATTGTCGCCGACGATGCTATACCAGAATTTAAGTTACTGTTTCTTTACTTAGGCGATAAAAAATGCTTGCAGGGTTATAGCAAACAAACCGCATTAGTTTTTCTTGTTGATGCTGCTGCTGTTAATGGAGTTGAACATCCAGGAAACTGTGTGTTACATATTTTTCAAAAGGAAAGAGGAAAGGATTCGCCATAGTTCAATGTTTCGATACATGGTGTGATAATTATACCCTTCACAACTCTGTTGTATAGGGTACAAAGTACAGGTTGCATTTGAAATCCGAATGAGATGAAATTTGGCATAGCTCACTTATTTGGCTCAAGAACGAACCCTATTGAAATTAGAAAAAAGCCGTTCCAATTTAGATATAGCTTTCATATATATTTTTATCCGATTTGATGTAAATGGTGCAACAAACTTTCAAAGTTTGTCCTATTGTGACAAAAATTTAGATTTAAATATAACTCCCAGGGGTGGCTTAGTGAGCCTCCAATATGGTGTATTATATATCGGTTAAAGCGGTTCAAATTTCGACAAAGCTTGATATATATTTTTGAAATTATCCAGCTAATACCCAACGTTTGTTTGATAAGAAAGCGTAAAAGAATAATTTTGAAATGACATGTGTAAAGTTTGCTTTAATTAATTTCAGATTTAGATGTAGCCCCCATATATTTCACATACAGATAAAGCTCCGAAATATATTTTCTTTTAATTAATGGTTTTTATTTTTTTATATCCTTCGCCACATTATGGTACAGGGTATTACAGTTTCGTGAAAATCGGTCCAGATTTAGATATATCTCCCATATATAGTTTCGCCCGATTTTAGGTAAATGGTGCACCAAAGTCCCTGAAATTCAGTGAATTTGCACGAATTTTGGCATAGCGTATTGAAATAAGTCTAGAATGATGTGTGCTAAGGTTCGTGAAAATCGCTTCAGATTTAGATATAGCTTCCATACATAGTCTCTGAAAATCATTCGATTTGCACGAATTTTGGCATAGCGAATTGAGTTAAGTCTAGAATGATGTGTACACCTCCTATATATTTTTTCGTCTGATTTTAAGTAAATTGTGCACTATAGATCCACAGCTAGGCCTATAGATTGACACAACGTACTGAAATTAATATAAATTAATCTCTGGCAAGTTTGCTTCTAATCGGTTCAGATATAGATTTATGTTAATTGTACACCAAATAATCAATAGGTGTCTGATTGAGATTATATTTTAAACAGTGCAGCATACCGAATAGCGTGTGTAAAGTTTAAATCGATTTACACAAATCTGTCCCACTGTGCGCAAGCGACTCTAAACTTGCCCAAATGAATTGAAATTAATCATAGGTTCCAGAAAGACATAAAAATCACATATTTAAGTTCGTTCAATTTCATGTCAAAATTCCTTCAAAAAGGCGACGTCTTTTCGGATACATATGTAGAATATACCCAAAGTGGTGAAGGGTATCATATAGTCGTCCCAGTCCGACCTTACTACTTTCCTTACTGGTTAATTCTAGTTCAATCGAATCAGATTTACATGTATTTCTTATACATAGATACTACGTTTATTCTATTCATATCTTTATCTGGCTGTACCTTACATTTAGAATCTTAGGAACATAGCCAAGGTGGAGAAGGGTATCATATAGATTACAAAACCTGTACTGTATTGATTCTAAAGTGATGTGTATAAAGTTTCGTGAAAATCTGTTCAGTTTTAGATATATATTCATCCCAAATTTATCAATAAAACTTGACAAACGTTTGGTAATCCTGACTTCAGCACATTGAGCAAAACTTTGTGCCAAATTTGACTATTTGGTGTACCATTTACTAAAAATCGGATGAAACTATATATGGGAACTATATCTAAATCTGATCCGATTTTTACCAATTTCAATAGGGTTCGTATTTGGTACAAAATAAATAATCTGTGCCAAATTTAATCTCCTTCGGATAATAAATGCGGCCTGCACTTTGTTTGCAATTTAACATGGATAGACAGACGGATGGACAGACGAACATGCATAAATCGACTCAGAAAGTGATTTTATGCATATTCTCAAAAGGATCAATGGGTCTATCTCCTTTCATTTTGCCTGTTACACAGTGTAGTAAAGAGTATGACAACATATTTTCAGAAATATGTGGGTGTGGGTCCATATTTTGCCGTCGGTATTTTGAAGTTATGAGCAGCATTTTCCCATCCAAGATTACTGGTGAATAAAAAAAATTATTCCCAGAAAATTATCAGTCCCGTTTAATTTGTTCCAATACTAATTTTATAACCGGAGTGTTTGTAATTTAGTATTTAATTTTATGACAGTTTAAACTACCTCCCATCAGACAATTTTCAAGTACATAATGTTTATAGAAAGGTTTTGACATTTAAAGAAGTTTTGAATGCACAACCGCATGATGGAAGGTTTGAAGCCAACCATTTCATTTTATCAGAATTTTCGTTTTATGATGGCGGCAAAGCCACAATTTGTGTTCTTTAGAATATAATTTTTCATGTTGTAGCTAACAGTGGTAACGGGAATAAAACGCAAGAAATGTTCAACAGAAATGAACTCACAAGGCTAATGGATTGAGCTTCTTCTTTTCCCGGCTATTATTTTATGGAGAATTAGCTAATTTTTTTTCACCACAACGGGTTTTTTGTTTCTTGTTCATTTCTCTGATAGGAAAAAGACATTCGACTATATTTTCTTTGTTGTTGGCGGCATTTGAGGTGTTGGTTAAATAAGCTATGACTTTTTCCGTTCTCAATTCATTTTCCTTTCTTGTGGCTGGTGGTTGCTTTATTTTTTCGGTCGGTTGGCTGCTGCCAGATGCCCAATTAACATGAAAAACTTTTTCTATTGTTTTTCGTAGCTGTTGTTTTTTTTTCGTTTGCCTCTCAAGTGGTTTCCGTTTTCAAGGTTATAAAATACTGAGAAGTACACGATGTTGATTCGGTTTTGTGCGGACTGTTATTGAGGTTTAGGTGTTAACAGAGGCCAGCAAAGGTTGTGGTAAACTGTTTCTCAAAATGATAAAATGAAAAGTGATTTTGTTGTTGTTATTAGGAATTGTTAGAATTGAAAATAAATAAATCTTACCAAAAAATTTGGAATATTTAAAGAATCGAAGCTTTAAGAAATATTGGTAGTATTAAAAGTATAGCTGTAGCTCAAGATATATGTTTATACCCTCCGCCATATAATAAACTTGTCATTCCATTTGCAACACATCAAAATATTCACCCAAGATCCCGTATAGAGCTCACAATATTTAAGATACAGCTTTAAAATTTTGCTCTATATAGATGTTTGGTTCGAGAATTTTGGCACACTTCCCAATCAAACAAGCTGTAATTTGGTACTTCGTGTTCTCATTGCGTAGCAAATCTGCCTATATAAAATCGTCCACTTTTTGGAGAGTTGGGGCACGTTTCTAATCCCAAATTGACTATAATTAAGTATTTTGAATTGAATTATTAATATCGGTCCCCCTTTTTCAACCAAATTGTCTTTAATTTTGTAGTTTGAATTCTCATATGGTAGAACATCTTCCTACCAAAAATTATCAATATCCGCTTTTCAAGATAGCCCATATAAAAAGGTAGCACCATTATTCGTTTTTTGGGAATGGGCACGCTTTTCAACCAAATTGGCTGTAATTACCAAATAGAGCCGGATCAGTGACCGATCGTGGAGAGATAGATGCTGAAGAATTAACCTGAAAGGTTAAGGAAATCCTGTCCGCTTGGTAGAAAATCCACAAAAAAAACCAGTAAGGAAAGTTCAAAAGTCGGACGTGGCCGACTATATGATACCCTTCACCACTATGGGTACATGCAAGACATGTTAATATCTACAATATCCTGTAGATATAGACATTTCGCATACATCAGTCGGGACCTAATTCAGTACTATGTGCAAAATTTTGCTTCAATCGGACCAATATTGGGAGTTTGGTGCACAATTTACCTTAAATCGGACGAAACTATATATGGGAGCTATATCTAAATCTGAACCGATTTCAACAAAACTTTGCATTCATCAATGACCTAATTTAGTACGCGGTGCAAAATTTTGTCTCAATCGGATAAATATTGGTTGTATGTTGCTCCATTTACATAAAATCGGACGAAACTATATAGGGGAGACTGGGGCACCTTCGGCACTTTTTTTTAGAGCTCTATATCTCAGTACTTATTCAACATATATAACAACTTTATGGCTGATTATTGTCCTCTGACACTTAATTATAAAAAATAGTACCAAAAATATATAAAAAAATAGTACAGTATTTTTCGGTTAATTGCACATCAAAATTTGCACAAATTTTTGTTCAATTAACCGAGGAACCAATTATCCGAACCCGCTTACTATGAAATGAAATATTTTTGACCCATCATGTGGTTCAATTAAGCGTGGAAACCAATTAAACGTAGGGTCAATTAACCGAAAAATACTGTATTAGTTAAAAAATTTTACAGTTTTGTAAAAAAAGTCAAATTCGCCGAATGTGCCCCAACCCGGGGTAGCTTCGGCATTTGATGGGGCACTTTCGGCACCATAGTCATAGCCGGGTAATTGTCATCGCTAGCAGCCTGGTTGAAATTCTGATCCTCTAAAGGCTCTATTTGGTTTTAATACGCCACACAATGTTTGAATTATAGGGCTTTATTTTCTAGCGGCGGACGTTTACATCTCAAGGTCGCACACAGCATCAGAAATAGAGGTTTTCTATCGCATTTTCGTCAATACAAGCACGTTTGATCTTACATATGCAATTTCGAACCATATTAAAGGATTAATTTTAAAGACAAACTCAAAAACATTTTAAGGAAATAATATTGTATATGGCCGAATGTGCCCCACTTTAAAATGCCGAATGTACCCCGAATGTACTTTTTATAGTTTTTTTCGATCAGTTTTGTAAAAATATTATATTTTTAAATATTTCTATAATAATACACATCGTAGTTAACCACTTTTAAATAATATTGTCTTAAAAATTTAAAAAGTTTTGTACACGAAATACTTACGAAATGGAATTGAAAAATTACATAAACATTTATAAAAATACAAAAACCCATGTATCTAAATAAGCTTATTAGCTAGAAATTTCAAAATTTGTGTCAGTTATTTATATCGATATTCGATACTTATGTATCGAAACTAGAGATGTACGGTGAGAGCTTCATATTGAAAACGCGATTGCCGAAGGTGCCCCGATGCCGAAGGTGCCCCAGTCTCCCCTATAGCATATTTAGATATAAATCTGAACCGATTCCAACAAAATTTCTCATACATCAGTCGGGACCTAATTCAGTACTCTGTGCAAAATATTGCTTTAGTCGGACCACTATTGGGAGTTTGGTGCACTATTTACATGAAATCGGACGAAACTATGCCAAATTTCATACAAATCGGATCATAAATGCGATCTGTACTTTGTTAATAAAAAAAACATGGACGGACGGACATGCATATATCGACTCAGAAAGTGATTCTATGCGTATTCACAAAAGGAACCATGGGTCTATCTCGATTATTTTTGCCTGTTACATACATATGCACAACGACACAATACCCTGTACCACAGTGCGG
>NW_026884099.1:0-112242 GCF_032173495.1 Musca vetustissima
AAAGGGTGGGTGTACTTCGGCAATTAGTGTGATTCGGACCTTAAAATTTCAAAAAAAAAAAAAAAAATTGACTGTTACTTGGATAACAATAATATATATTTCAAATTGGACTTAATAATCTTTTCCCGTGAGAATCTTTTTATTTATCATAACATCACACTTTCGGAATTCAGAAAATTCGATTATCTCGATTCGAAAACTGACAAAAATATTAAAAATTGGAAAGTAGCCTTATAGAGAGGTTTGTACTACACATTTCCAACATCATAAATTGTAGAATTAATATTTGTGTTTGTGCAAAAATTTTCTAGTTCTATTTCAATAGTTGCATCGATACACGAAAATCAAACACCATGCAGTTGTGTAGGGTAGGCCCAGTACGACTCATGCCTACTGAGTCTTTCATGAACCTATAAGTCGTTCATACAAACACCATCATTCATCTGTCAAAATACTGTAGTAGTTTTGATCCATCTCAATCCATTTTAAGTACACAGAACTCGGAGCGAGGGGCAGAGAAGAACCCGATATAAGGCATACGAAAACATTTGAGTCTGCCCCATTGACAGTGGTAACAGGGCATTTAGTATTTGACGACCTCACTAATTCCGTATCTGAGTCTAATGTTTCTGTCCTGTTGGAGTTTGAAACTTAACAGTATAAATTTCTTTTCGAAAATTGCGATCATTTTCTTCGTTTCGTTTGCAATATCTCGAAATATTTTTTGGATACCCCAAAAATACTATATTTTGGTATAACTCCATTTCAAGAAAGTAATTCCGACTTCATGTAGGCGAAACATAATCTTGACAAAACATTACAGCATAGGTCCATGTTTTGGCATGGTCCCCTCATAAAGGGGAGCATTTCCAACCAAAGAGGTTGTAACTTGGCATCTCAGGTCCTAAAGGATTACAAACATATTTTCAGAAATATTCAATATAAGTCCATACTTTTGCATAGCTCCAAAACAAAGATCGAAGCAATGACAATATAGGTCCACGTTTGGACATAGTCCATATATTGTTCCCATTTAATTTTTGATATTTTGAATGATAAGACGTCAATTTATGTTTTCAGTGGATAAATATAAGTCCTTAACTCATATAAGAGTCCTGACCCATTTTAGGTACTTGAAAGTCTACTATATGATTCAGGCCACAGTTATGGATCAATTTTCTTGCATGTAGGACCGGTTCTAGCCAGAGAAGATCCCTATTGCTTTTGGAAATGATCTTTTAATATTTAGGGGATGATACTTTAATATAGAAGGGTATCAAGCCTTTGGCAAAGATCGGTCAATATTTAGAGGTTCAAATGTACCCTTACTTTTTTGTGAAAAGTTGCAAAAATTGCATTCTGCTGCGTATATATTTACTCCTGAAGAACATAGAGCGGAGAACTTGATAGTATATCCAAGAGGAGTGGTTGAACTTTAAATTATACCAATTATATTATTTTATGTACTCGGATGTGGGGGCTATACGTACATATTTACAGGGGTCTATCTAAACTACCAAAATTTTAATCTTATGGTGTAAAAGTTCAATCTGGGAAAAAACGTCATTCGGAAAAAATCATGATAAGAATGTGTAGCTTTTGACCTCCAGCCGGCCAAGAGTGTACAAATATAGCGAAATATTACCAAGACACGGAATATATATGAAAGTAAAAGCTCAGTCTATACTGCT
Source organism: Musca vetustissima (assembly GCF_032173495.1). Classification (NCBI taxonomy): domain Eukaryota; kingdom Metazoa; phylum Arthropoda; class Insecta; order Diptera; family Muscidae; genus Musca; species Musca vetustissima. Next base: position 1,692 of record NW_026884099.1, read on the forward strand.
CCGTTCGCGGTTTCAAGTTCAAAGTTTTATTTATTTTGCCGGAACCACTAGTAGTACAGCTATTCTGTAAATTTTAACAACATTAAATATAATAAACAATATCGAATGTATTTAAAAGGTTGCAGAATAGGCCTACTGGACCCGGTTAGTTGCCAATTTTGTGTTATTTTTCAACCAGAGTTTTTCGATTGTTATTGTATATTTATTAATTTATAGTGCTATAAACCCTGCATCATATAAAACAAAATTCGATTTGATATACTTAATTGCTGCAAAAGTTCTCCCAAAGGAGAACTTTTGCAGCAACAGTCACAGTCATCGAGTTCCGATTTTTTATCAAATTTATCCGCTGATTGCTACACATTTATTATAAATTCAATCTAAACATAATTTAAAAACAAATTACAACCCAGTTGGTTCCACCTGAATTTCAAAATATCAACAGGAAGTTAGTCACTTATTGGGATTACCTGTTCCCAATAGTGTTTCAGATTGTTGTGACACATTTCAATGTCACCTAAATCCATAAAAAATATATAAAACAAAGTGGGGGAAACTAATAAATCACTTCTAACCCACTTAACAGATATTGAAAATTTACGTGATCAACTGGTAGGTATGTAGTTGTTAACAACAAGTCAATCATACAAGTACTACAACGAATGACAGACCGGCAAACAGACCATCCATCGAACCCGCAACAGCAACAAAAACAAGCAAACAAACTGCCAATGGGGGCCAATAAAACTTCCCAGCTGATACAGATGAGGTTAATTAAATTCAAAATCGTGTTTATAATGTTGGCCAAAAAACACACACACACAAACAATTTCTCATACACAATTGCAGAGAATGAAAGACAACAATCTCAACAGCAATAGCAGCAACAACAACAACAAACACTTTACATATTGTGACGTTAGTTTGGTGTTTGATGTTGACAATGGAAACCGGAAGATGAAACCGAGTCGTTTGTTGTTAAAACCAAACAAAGAAAGCCCCGGGCATAAGGGGTCAAAAGCAACAACAAAGACAGAGTGTGTGTCTGACCAGAGCCAAGTTAGTTAGCCATTGAAACCAAGCAGCAAATGCAACGCACCAAAAAAACATTAAGAGCCTCTAAGGCCCAGAAAGCTCGAGTGTCAGGAAGGGGGGGTAGGGAGAAACAGATGAACAGCCATTTGGGCTTTTGACCATTACTCTTACTGTTGGTAGTGGTGCTAAGTTTCACATGATCTCTCTACACACAAATTTACACATTTTCCCAAAAGTTATGTTTTTTTTTTTTTGCTCGCTGTGAAAACGAAAAACAAAACTTTGAAAGGAAGAGGAAAGATGGCCAACAAACCAAGTGAATAGGGCCCGGCCATAAAAATTAGACATCTGCATAGTTGTTACGCGCATTCATAACTGCATGCTGGCCGACTAATGATATCTATGCTACTGCCAGTCTAATGATAACCAAAAAATAGCAACCGGCGGGGTAGCGAAGCAAACAAGCATAGTTTCCACGTTATTGGTATTACGTTATTAGCCGCATAATTATGTTTTTGGCCGACTATTTTTCATTTTCAGTTGTGTTTTGGTGGGAGCCGTACAAAAAAGCTATTGCCATTTATGCCGTAATGCTTGAATGCTTGTTAACAATGAGAATTGTTGATGCGACTGCGGATGATGATGGTCGCAGTAGTAGTTGTGGAAGATACAAAGCTCCTGAGCCATTGGAATCAATTATTGCGGTAGTATTGAGCCACTGACAGATGCTGCTGTTGTTGTTATTGTTGCTAACAACCAGCACAGCAATGTGAAACAAAAGAGCGAAAAATCTCAATGACACACTAATGACGTATGTGTGTGTGTGTGTGTACATGGCAGAGACAGTAGTCGGCATATTGATTATGACAAATGTTTTGGTGATTTTTTAAATGGTTGTGTCTGCGGTAAATTGTATTTGGATTTTAAGAAATTAAGAAATAACAAAAAGAGCGATAAGTTCGACAGGGCCAATGAAATAAATTGGGTCCATGTTGGGAGATTCAATTTTTTTAGACTCAAGTTTATATTAAGAGATTTCTATGCATAGTTTGTCTTCCATATGAACTCCTTAAAATCTTAAATGTAGATCTTTTTTCTTTGAAAACTAATTTTCAAAAAATATACTCCTACACTGTGTCTCCTACTCCTACACTGTGTTGAAAAATAATTTCAAATCGGTGAGCGGAGCAGTATAGTCGGATGGGGCCGATCATATGCTACACAACTACCACTGAACACTAACTTTCTGCGAATCTATATTCCATGCCTGGGCCATATTTCGCGATATTTGTACTCTCTTGGCCGATTCAACAGCTACTCTTTTGTACTATGGCATATTTTCGGAATATTTGTTCCCGTGGTGAACATTTACGTCATAAGATGCAATTGTTTTCAAATGTCTTGGTTGATTTGACCCGCTGAATATTTACCGTATCAAAACAATCATTCTAATTACTTGGCCAGATTCCCTTTCCCGTGTGATGTGTTCTGATGTTCGGCTTATTATTGTGGCCTATAGAGCAACATGAAAAAAAACTCACATAAATTAAGTTTTTGGTCTATTTCAACCCCTAAATATCATCTGATAATTTTCAAAAATTATAGGCGACGTTCTTGACAATAACCGGAACTTCGTGCCAAATTTCAAATCGATCATCCCGAAATATATGTGGTATTCATAATAGGAAGATCTCTGTAATTATTCAGCATTTAATTGGTATTAATTTAACTTCTGGGGATTATATCTTTGAGGAGTAAATATATTCGCCATAGAATACAAAATTTATCATTTTCACACAAAACTCTGAGTCCATTTGACCCGCTAAATATTGACCGATATTCATCAATACCCTTATGCATATTCCAGGGCCAGACCCCTCTTTCTGTGTAAAATTTCGTGATGTTCGGTCATAATTGTGGCCTCTATAGCATCCACAAAATCAGTAAAGAAAGTAGTAAAGTCGGACGGGGCCGACTATATGATGCCCTTCACCACTTTGGGTATATTCAACAGATGAGTCCGAACAGACGTCGCATTTTTAAAGAACCAGTAAAATGAAATTGGATCCATAACCATGTCATTCCGCAAACGATACTAAATTTTTCATTTGGTCAGATATAGAAGCTATATCTAAATCTGAAACGATTTTCAGGAAACTTAACACACATCATTCTAGACCTAATTCATTGCGCTGTGCCAAATTTCGTGCAAATCGAAAGATATATAGGGACTTTGGTGCACCATTTACATTAAATCGGACGAAAATATATATGGGAGCTATAACTAAATCTGAACCGATTTAAAGGAAACTTAGTGCACATCATTCTAGACTCAATTAAGTGTGCTGTGCCAAATTTCGTGCAAATCGGAAGATATATAGGGACTTTGGTGCACCATTTACCTTAAATCGGACGAAAATATATATGGGAGCAATATCTAAATCTGAACCAATTTGCACGAAACTTAACACACATCACTTTAGACTTAATTTAGTATGCTATGCCAAATTTCGTGCAAATTGAAAGATATATAGGGACTTTTTTGCACCATTTACATTAAATCGGACCATTTACATTAAATCTAAACCGAGCCCAATTTCAATGGGGTTCGTCAAATAAATGAGCTGTGCCAAATTTCATCCAATTCGAATCAAAAATGCGCCCTGCACTTTGTTTACAATTTAACATGGACAGACGGACGGACATGCATAAAGCGTCTTAAAAAGTGATTCTATGCATATTCTGCATATACCGTAGGTCTATCTCGTTTCCTTTTGCCTGTTACAAACATATGCACAAAGACATAATACCCTGTACCACAGTGTGGTGAAGGGTATACAAATCCACGTTTTTTAATGATTATTTTTAAGAACTCCACACCTTTGAAAAATATTTTTTAAATAATCCACGTCTATATAAGGGGCTCAAAAATACTTTTTGAAAAATCCAAGCCTATATAAGGTGCTCAAAAATAGTTTTTAATAAATCCACTCCGGTGTCGAGCATTTGAAAAATATTTTTTAAAGAATCCGCGAATGAATTCATTTTGAAAAATAATTTTTTAAAAATCCACGCCTGTGTTGGGTCTCTGAAAAATATTTTTGAAAAAAATCCACGCTTGTGTTGGGCCTCTGAAAAATATTTTTAAAAAAAAATCCACGACTGCGTTTTGAAGAATCCACGCCTATGTCGCGTCTTTGAAGAACAATAATTTAAAAAATCCACGGATGCGGTGTGTCATTGAAAAAATATTTTAAAATCCAAGCCTTTGAAAAATAATTTTAAAAAAACCACGTCTTCATTGACACTTTTTTTTAAATGCAGGCCTTTAGAGGCCCTAGCCTCATTATCTAATCGATAGAAGCAAAAAATCGTAGCTTCCGATTTTAGGTATTTTAGAAGTAGCAATTTCCTGCTTTCAGAGGATTCAAAAGGTTACAGGTTCAAGTTTTCACATAAAACGGTTGATTTTAGGATTTTAAAGTTCCTAGCCAAATTTGCGAACCGAGGATGCTGTTATATGTAATTTCGGTTTCACATATGTAAAAAAATCCTGGAAAATGTATGTCAATGTTAAAATTTTTGCAAAAATGTATATGTTCATGGTCAATTATTTGGTATGCCGAGTGCGTGTAGGTATATTGGGGGTCCTTGCCGAATTTTCCAAAAAAAAAATAAAAAAAATGCTACAATCGTAATGTCTAGATTTCTCAAAGAATGAAGCACGTCTTTGTAGAAATGTTTAAATATAGGTCGATGTTTTGAAAATGCCCCACATAAAGTTACCACCTCTTTTAAGGTATTTCGAAGGTTTTATTTTTTAATTGAAGTGTCTGTAATTTGCAATTTTTATTTGTGAAGGAATAGCAAATTCCTAGCAGATAATATGCAACATATGTATATGCATTCATATAAGGGTCCCGATCGATTTCTGAATGTTTGGAGGTCCTATCAGCATATTATCTACAAAATGCTTCGAATTTTACGTTTCTAAAAGAATAAAAACCCCTTTTTGGAAATAAAATTCAATATATAGTTGTAACTCATATAAAAGTTTCGATCGAGTTTTTTTAATTTAAAGGTCCTATCAGCTTTTTACCACCAAAGTGGTCTTAAATCGACCCCTAAGTTTCTCGAAGTCTTAGTTTTTAATCGAAAAAGACTGTAATTTGGCTCCTGCAGCCTCCATGTACTATTTCCTATCTATTTTAGATATTTTTAAGGTCTTATTCATATTTTCCACCGAATTCTTGTCTCGCTGTCTCACTGTCTCGTTGCAAATGTTCAATAAGGTCCATACCCCCATATAAAGGCAATTCCTTTAATAAGTCAAAAGGCAACCAAGTACAAGTAGACTTACATGACCTTATCTTTAATGTGGGCTGAAATGAAGAATCATAGAATATCGGTGACCAACTCGGATCGCCTCTTCTCAGCCCAATCTGTGCAGAACTTCCCAAAAAATGCTCTAAATGCAAACATGTTATATTTCATATAACGCGGATTTGGTATCTAATTTTATTAAAACTTAGCACACCGTTCTATCAAAATAAATATACCAGTCACTGTATATACATATAAAATATATGTGTACATCTCATGGTGTTATAAAACACGCACATTTGTATAAAAGCTACCACAAAAAAAAATCATAAATTATATTTATGACTGCATCATGCAGCTTCTGGGGTTTTTGTTTGTTTGATTCTCTACTGTGATAAGGATGTTATACGAGGGCAGATCAATAATTTTGTGACTTCAGTTTTATACAAATATAATTTTATATTTTTATACCCTCCACCATAGTATGGAGGGTATATTAATTTTGTCTTTCCGTTTGTAACTCATCGAAATAATCATCTCCGACCCTATAAAGTATATATATTCTTGATCAGCGTAAAATTCTATGACAATATAGCCATGCCCGTCTGTCTGTCTGTCCGTCTGTCTGTCCGTCTGTCTGTTGTAATCACTTTAGCGTCTAAACGAATGGAGATAGATCGCCAAAATTTTGCATAGAGTCGTCTTTTGTCTGCAGGCAGGTCAAGTTCGAAGATGGGATTTATCGGTCTACGTTTAGGCATAGCTCCCATATAACAGTACCCCCAATTTTCGGTATTTTGGGGTTCTTGAGCGTGGTTTTCAACCGAATACGCTGAAATTTGGTACATTGAGTTCTTATTGGGTACTAAGTGTCTCCACAAAAAAATTATAAATATAGGTCCACTTTTTCTGGTAGCCCCCATATAACGGTACCTCCTAATTTTCGGTATTTTGGGGACTTTGATTGTATTTTTCCGCCGAATTAGCTGTAATTTAGTATTTTGAGTTCTTAATAGGTGCCAAATCTCTCCACAAACAATTATGAATATAGGTCCATTTTTTCGGATAGCCCCCATATAAGGGTACCCCCAATTTTAGGTATTTTGGGGTTCTTGGTATTTCGTAGTCGTATATGGTACCAAATCTCCCTTCCAAAAATTATTAATATTCGCCCCCATTTTGGGGTAGTCCCCATATAACCCCCTTTTTTATATTTAAATGGTTATCTGATTTGTTCTGCGTTTTGAGTTTGGTTCTAAGACTCTGATGTAATCATTTCACCTGCGGAGGATATCGAGATAAAAAAGTAGAACGTAAGGTTCGATAATGAACTATAACCCGCATTAAGACCCAGTCCCTGTATGGAGGTTCCAGACAAAGTGGACCGATATTCCCCATCTTCGAATTTGAACTAAGATTGGAAGAAATAATAAGATGGACAAAGTTTGGATGAAATCTAAATTTTTTGAAGCGCATTTGGTCCAAAGGTACATGGGGTCTAGAATCGATATTTCAATTAGGCACAGTGTATAATTATCCATTAAAAATTACTGAATTCTTTATTATGGTTCACATAATCCCTTTTTAGAAATGTCGGTATAGGTCCACTTTTTGGTATGTTCCCATTATTTTCATTTCTAGTACCTGTCAGTATATCTATGGCGGAGGGTATCCAAAGTTCGGCCCGGCCGAACTTAACGCTTTTTCACTTGTTTTAAATAGTTTTTTCTAAGGCCATCCAATGATGGATTTAAAAATTGTACGGCCACATTTTCAGTAGCACGAATAAAGTGGAAGAGTTCTTTTCTTAATATATAGGATCCTACTATCAAAAAAATATTTTAAAAAATTTTAAAGCCACCTAAAATCGTGGAGTTTTTGAAAATATTTTTCTAAGAAGGATTTTTCAAAACAATTTTACTTTTCAATTTAATTTTCAAAACAATTCTTTGCCACAAAGAATATGGGTTTTTATAAATATCTTTTAAATAGTCGTGGATTTTTATAAATATTTTTAAATATCCGCAATTTTCAAAGCCTTATAATAGGCTTGGATTTCTATAAATATTTTTTTATAGACGTGGATTAAAAAATTCTAAGATTACACAATAGGTATAGATATTAAAACAAATACATACATATATATTTCTGAGGCAACACAATAGACGTAGATCTAAAAAATCCAAATCTAAGGATTTACAACAGGATTGGATTTTTAAAAGAATTTTTCTAAGACCGGCAGTGATTTAAAGAAAAATAAATTCTAAGGCTGTACAATAGACCTGGATTTTTGAAAAATATTTTATAAAGCCAAACAATAGATGGGCATTTATTAACAAAAATTTATCTAAATGCGCACTAAATGCGTCAATTTATTTAAAAAATGTCTGAGGCCTCACAATAGGCGTGGGTTTATTAAAAAAATAATTTCTAAAGCCACAATATAGGCGTGGACTTATAAAAAAAATATTTTTCTAAAGCCACAATATATGCGTGGACTTATAAAAAAATATTTTTCTAAAGCCACAATATAGTCGTGGATTTATAAAAAAAATATTTTTCTAGGGCCACAATATAGTCGTGGATTTATAAAAAAATATTTTTCTAGGGTCACAATATAGTCGTGGATTTATAAAAAAGTATTTTTCTAAAGCCAGGCATGGATTGTCCAAAAAAATATTTTTCTAAAGCCACAATATAGGCGTGGATTAATTAAAAAAATATATTTTCGTGGATATTTATAAGAATATGCTTCCTTAGGCCTTACTACCAGCAAAGATGTTATAAAAATATGTTTCTAAAATCTCACTATAGGTGTGGATTTTTTCAGTAATTTTTAGATAAACGTACACATGTATTTTTCTAGTTCCCAATTTTCGAAAAATATAGGAGACTTTACCATTCATTACCCAACTTAAACCATATTTTTCGTCTTCACATTATTTTCATATTTTTCCTTTTCAATTTATTTCTATTTTTTTCTTTTGTTTGTATTATCACACAATGCAAGCAAACCAGCTGAAAACAAACTGCATTGCTATGTAATGTGGAAAAGTGCGTTTTTCCGGGTAAATTAAATATAAGCATGCAGTTTGTTACACTTATGTATGAATATGAATACGTAACGAGTATATTTTGTTTTGTTTATTATAATTATATTCTGTATATTGTTACGAATGTAATATATTTTCCAGAGCATTTTCATTATGTAAATGTTTCCTATTTTTTTGGGGTATTACTTGCAATTTTACGTGAATTAATTTAATGAGCCAGGCACACTCAAGAAGCACTTAGGAGATTTATTTTTTATTTATTTTACACATTGTAAAATAAAAGATGTTTTGTTCCACTACCCACCTTTTTTTGGAAAAAGTGTTTAATAAAAAATCAAAATTGTAATTTTCAATTTTTTTTCTTATTTTTTCAATTCGTTTGTAACTTGATTTATTGCCGCGCCGTTTTGGTAACCGCTCTTAGCCAGTGTTGAACACAAACTGTCAGTTAAGAGCTGTGAAGTTTTTGGTTTAAAGTAAAACAGAAAACTTGTTGTTGTTGTTATTGTTTTGGTTTTTCAGTTTGTACCAGAAAACCGCAAAACTCACCAAACAACTTCAAACTTGTTGAGCGCCATGAAGCTACAATAGCATCGATTGCATGCAAACATCATCGATGTACATATGAACGACGACAACAATAACAGTAACAACAAAGAGTTCGATTACCCTACTAGAGATTGCAAAATCATATGAGCTTAACGAATGATAAGAGACCAGGGTACACTGATAGAAAAAATGGGGCAACATAAGGTATTACAGTAGGCGTGGATTTTTTAAAAAATATTTTTCTCAGCCCAGAAAAGGCCATACCATAGGCGGTGATTAAAAAATTTTAAAAAATATTTTTCTAAGCCATGAAAGGCCCCTACCATAGGCGTGGATTTATTAAAAAATATTTTTCTAAGCCAAAAAAGCCCCTACCATAGGCGTGAATTTATTAAAAAATATTTTTCTACGCCAAAAAAGCCCCTACCATAGGCGTGGATTTATTAAAAAATATTTTTCTACGCCAAAAAAGCCCCTACCATAGGCGTGGATTTATTAAAAAATATTTTTCTAACCCAAAAAAAGTCCCTACCATAGGCGTGGATTTATTAAAAAATATTTTTCTAAGCGTGGATTTATTAAAAAATATTTTTCTAAGCGTGGATTTATTAAAAAATATTTTTCTAAGCGTGGATTTATTAAAAAATATTTTTTTCTTGGCGTGGATTTATTAAAGAATATTTTTCAAAGCGTGGATTTATTAAAGAGTATTTTTCAAAGCGTGGATTTATTAAAGAGTATTTTTCAAATCGTGGATTTATTAAAAAATATTTTTCTAAGCGTGGATTTATTAAAAAATATTTTTCTAAGCGTGGATTTATTAAAAAATATTTTTCTAAGCGTGGATTTATTAAAAAATATTTTTTTCTAAGCGTGGATTTATTAAAAAATATTTTTCTAAGCGTGGATTTATTAAAAAATATTTTTCTAAGCGTGGATTTATTAAAAAATATTTTTCTAAGCGTGGATTTATTAAAAAATATTTTTCTAAGCGTGGATTTATTAAAAAATATTTTTCTAAGCGTGGATTTATTAAAAAATATTTTTCTAAGCGTGGATTTATTAAAAAATATTTTTCTAAGCGTGGATTTATTAAAAAATATTTTTCTAAGCGTGGATTTATTAAAAAATATTTTTCTATGCGTGGATTTATTAAAAAATATTTTTCTAAGCGTGGATTTATTAAAAAATATTTTTCTAAGCGTGGATTTATTAAAAAATATTTTTCTAAGCGTGGATTTATTAAAAAATATTTTTCTAAGCGTGGATTTATTAAAAAATATTTTTCTAAGCGTGGATTTATTAAAAAATATTTTTCTAAGCGTGGATTTATTAAAAAATATTTTTCTAAGCGTGGATTTATTAAAAAGTATTTTTCTAAGCGTGGATTTATTAAAAAATATTTTTCTAAGCGTGGATTTATTAAAAAATATTTTTCTAAGCGTGGATTTATTAAAAAATATTTTTCTAATCGTGGATTTATTAAAAAATATTTTATGAATTTTAAAAACTATTTGTCTAAGCCCAGAAAATTGACGTGGATAGACCTGAATTTTAAAAAATATTGTTCTAAGCTTGTCTAGGCTTGACTAGGCGTGGATTTTTTTTTAAATATTTTTCTAAGCCCAGACAATAGGCGTGGATTTTTTTAAAATATTTTTCTAATCCCGGACAATAGGCGTGGATAGGCCTGAATTTAAAAAAATATGTTTCTAAGCCCGGACAATAGGCGTGGATATGCCTGAATATTAAAAAATATTTTTCTAATGCCCAGAAGGATTTTTAAAAAAATATTTTTTTTTAACAATATAATTTCAAGTTTTACACTTTTTTCTCATTGTATTGAGATTTTCCGATTTCCTCTCGCGATTGCCTCAATTATTCCCGGCACTTCTTTGTATATTCTCCAATTGTTCTCTCGCCAATTGTTATCATGCCGCTGAGAACATTTGAGGGCCACTAGATCGTTCTTGTAGTCTCTTTGGCCAAACCGCCTGCTGCAGATCTACAGAAACATTAAAATCGACTCTAAACTTGTTGGCCAACAAACACTCTTACTCTTACCAAAATTACAGACGGAACGTCATAACAAAATAAAAATTAAAAACATAACCTCAAACTAAATGGTGATGGGAAAGCCACAAACCAACAACAAAAACGAAAAAAGTAGAATGTAAAAAGTAGTTGACGAACAGATCATAAAATAAATTGGCTAAGAGCAACAACAACGACTCGAATAATAATAACATGTTAGCAAACAGGCCAACAGCCTGTAATAATATTTCTGGCCTTTTTTCGTAGTTTAGTTTTAGACAGTTCTGGTTTTTCGCCAAAGGGGGGAAAATAATTCCCCTTCTCTCTCACAATTTATAGTCCAAACGAAAATGTGGCAGCTGCAGACTATTTGCAGACGCGTACGCATTTTTTTCGGGTACTTTTCCATGCCGATTTGGTCAAATACGAAGTAAACATCATGACATACAGTAAAACCTCTATAACCTCTATGTGACCTTTGAAAAATATTTTTTAATAAATCCACGCCTTATAGTAGGCGTCTACGCCTACTATAAGGCCTTAGAAAAATATTTTTTAATAAATCCACGCCTACTGTAAGGTCTTAGAAAAATATTTTTTAATAAATCCACGCCTACTATAAGGCCTTAGAAAAATATTTTTTAATAAATTCACGCCTACTGTAAGGCCATAGAAAAATATTTTTATAAATCCACGCCTACTGTAAAGCCATAGAAAAATATTTTTATAAATCCACGCCTACTGTAAGGTCTTAGAAAAATATTTTTATAAATGCCGCTTCTATCCAAGCCTTAGAACTGTGTAATTAAAAACATGCATTTTACAGAAGTTCTACTGTATGTATGTATGTATGATTTAGCTTCATTGAATGAGAAACCGATCTATGACCATGTTTGGTCTTACAATTCATGTTCTTCGATTCTTTAGCTTTTTGCGAAGGTACGCAACTCATCATAGACAGCCACCACACACCACATTTAACAATTCCATGATATCATCCATCTATATGGTGGAGGGCATATGGGGGTATTATGTACAACAACAACCACATGTTGCAGATAAAAATAAAGAGCAAAAAAATCAAAATAAAAAAATAATAATTGGTAACAATGCCACCACATTCAGAACATGTAACAAATCTAGACTAAGGCCGTACAAGGCAAACAGACGATATTGAAGACTGGCCAAAAAAAACAACAACATGACAGACCGGCAACTAAGCGACAGACCGACCGACCAGGTATAGATTATTTAAAATTCTCAGGTACAGATTTTGTTTTTTTTTCTTCTGTTTTGGTTTTGTTTTTTCGTAATCGAAACGACATTTGATCTAGAAAAGTTAATGCTACGTATGTGGCGAATATAGGGGGTTATTTAATTGGAGTGATAAGTTTTTTCATTAAATATCCCAAATGAAATAATATGTTTTAATTCTTTCTTTATCTGCAGGAATGATTCCGAGAAGGCTCAAAAGTTAAAAAATATTGCCCGATCTTTGGGTATAGTCCTCATATCCTTCATAGGTATTTTAATGGCCCTAGGAGCATATTTCAACCGAAGTGACTATATTTTAGTGACAGTAGTTTGTCGCTTTGTGTAGGAATAAAAAGTTGACTTTGAGACTTTTCGATTAATGGTTCTGAACAAAAAGTCAATTTTTAGACTTTTCGATTTTTGCTTTTGACTTAAAAGTCAACTTTTAAGTATTTATGATTCCTGAAAGATGTATGCGATTTCCTCAAAGATCAAAAGTTGACTTCGACTTAGTCGAATGTTGATTTACTTATCCCTAATTTCGTGACCCTGGTGGGTAAACAACTTCATCACAGGTCAGCCGACATTGTTAATATGTTCAAGGTCTTAGTCCAATTCTTAACACGAGTGTGTGGAATTTTTGATCAGCTTCTTTCTTTTTTAATTTATTTGTAATATTAATTGAAATGTCCATCACTCCAATATGCCCACTTTGAAATTCATCGCATACCTTTGTATTATTTTTAACATGAGAAACTCTGAACCACACAATTAAAAGTAATTTTTAAAGGTAATTCTAATAATAGATATAACCTACACTACACTGCGATGCAGAATATTTATACCCTTCACCACACTGTGGTACAGGGTATTATGTCTTTGTGTATATGTTTGTAACAGGCAAAAGGAAACGAGATAGACACATGGTTCCTTTTGAGAATATGCATAGAACCACTTTCTTAGTCGATTTATGCATGTCCGTCCGTCGGTCCGGCTGTCTGTCCATGTTCAATTGTGAACAAAGTACAGGTCGCATTTATTATTCGAATTGGATGACATTTGGCACAGCTCATTCATTTGACCCAAGGACGAACCCTATTGAAATTGGGAAAAATCGGTTCAGATTTAGATTTTCATCCGATTTAAGGTAAAGTGTGTACCAAAGTCCCTAAATATCTTTCAATTTGCACGAAATTTGGCACAGCGTACTGAATTGAGCCTAGAATGATGTGTGCTAAGTTTCGTGAAAATCGGTTTAGATGTTGATATAGCTCCCATATATATTTTGGTCCATATGCAACATATGATGGGAGAAAGAGAGGATAATATATCTGTGACTGTTTATTGAAGTTTGGTATTGAAAATGCGATATGTCAGTCTCTACTTTACATTAACAAAATTCAAACCGCATTTTAAAACCGAAGTGATGTAATTTGACATTTCAGAATCTCGGAGTATAAAATACTTAGAAAAATTGTTCCTAATGTAGGCCCATGTTTTGACATATCCACCCTATATACTTCTGACCCATTCTATACATTTTGGTGCTAGCCTTATTATCCAAACGATATGACCATAAGCTGGTATTTCTGGCTTTTCAAAGGATATTAGAACATAGCACATTTCTTTAAAGAGTACACAAGCTTTAGGTTTCTTTACAAGAGAGTGTAAAATTCAAAACATAAATTATGAGTTTCTATGAAAAAGAAGAAGTAAAAAAGTGTCAGTCGGTGTTGCCGACAGATATGTTGTTGGATTTATATATATTGAAAATATTGAACCTTTGTGGGGTAGGTACTAGTAGGAATGGACACAGGCGTCACATCTTTGGACTTTATCCAAGCTTGGTAAAGAAAATGGGTTGTGCAAAGTTTGGTTCGATTAGGGCATTATATTCGCTGATATTGAATTTATAAACATTGACAATTTTTACCCCTTGTGGGGGAGATACCAGAAGGAGTGGACCGATATCATCCATCTTCGAACTTCTTCTAAGTTTGAAATAAATATTTAGTTTGGAATAAAAATTCGGAAATTTTTGTACGCACCAGCCGGTAAGATTGTTTGGTCCAAAATCTTTTGCGTATCAAAGCGTTTACTGTAAGTCTTAGGGTATACAAAATCTAGGCATCTTATTACTCTTAGAAAATATCGTTGTGATAAATGCAAACGGAGGTAACTACATTTCTACTAATTTGACAGGAGAAGCAAAAAACGTTGTAAAATCTATAGAAATGGAACAAGGCTGATTTTTTTAAAGTTTGACTGCACTATAGAGCCGTATTTATTTTTATGCGTTTTTAAAGGTTTTATGTCAGTTAAGTCCTTTTGACTTGATATTTTCTGAAACAAAAGGACGTAACTACAACACAATTGTAGTACAACAAAGTGACTAATAATTATCCAATTGAGACTAAATTTTGTACAGCGTACCAATTTGAGTCTAGAGTGACGTGTGTTGAGTTTTGTTGAAATCGGTTCAGATTTAGACATAGCTCCCACATATATTTTCGTCCGATTTTATTTAAATGATGCATTAAAGCCCCTATTTTTCTTCCGATTTGTATAGCGTACTGGATTGAGTCTAGAAAATCGGTTTAGATTTAGACATAGCTCCCACACATATTTTTATCCGATTTGCTGTAAATGGTGGATTAAAACCCCTACATTTCTTTGAATTTGCACGAAATTTGGCGTAGCGTACTGAAATAAGTCTGGAATGATGCGTGCTAAATTTCGCCAAAATCGGTTCAGATTTAAATATAGCTCCCATACACATTTTCGACCGATTTTAAATGCTGCACTAAAGTCATAATTTTTTCCCCGATAGCGATAAAACTTTGCACAGGGTACTTTTCCCCCCAGTGGAAACAAAAATACCTAATTACAGCTGAAATTTATTTTGGAATATGTTACATTCATTTTGGATCCACAGCCAATGTTAGTGGAAATTGGTAGAGGCTGTTTAGTACCACAAATGATTAATGGGATTGAGGCCGTCACTTGTGTTGGCCCGTGCTCACAAAGGCCACGCTTTTCATTTCCCATAAACAAATATTTGTATAAAATCCACGCCTCTTGTTACCCCTTGGAAAACTATTTTTAAAAATCTACACCTAGCCTTTTCTAAGTCTTAAAAAATGATTTAAAAAATTTACGCCATTTTTAACAAAATATTTGTAAAAAATCCACGTCATTCACCTTCCCTATAAGCCATAATATTTTTTAATCTACACAGTTCCTGCTACCCTTGAATTTTTTTTTTAAATCCTCACCTTTCCTAGACCTTGAGAAAATTTATTTAAAATTAAACATTGAAAAATATTTTTAAAACATCCACGCCTGTCCTAAACCTTGAAAAAAATTTTAAAAAATCCACGCTTTTCAAAAACTTTGTAAAAAATCTTTAAAAAAATCTATTTGTAAAAAATCCACGTCATTCACCTTCCCTATAAGCCATAATATTTTTTAATCTACACAGTTCCTGCTACCCTTGAATTTTTTTTTTAAATCCTCACCTTTCCTAGACCTTGAGAAAATTTATTTAAAATTAAACATTGAAAAATATTTTTAAAACATCCACGCCTGTCCTAAACCTTGAAAAAAATTTTAAAAAATCCACGCTTTTCAAAAACTTTGTAAAAAATCTTTAAAAAAATCTACGCCTTGTCTAAATATTAAAAAATTTCGAAAACCCCAGGTCTCTCATTACCCTTAAGAAAATGTTTATAAAAACTCCAGACCTCTTATTACCCTTACAAAAATATTTAATGATAATTATATTTTTAAAAAATTGGTGCCTTTCATTAACCTTCATGCCCTGACACTTACATTTTTTTTTAAATCCAAAAAAATATTAACCCTTTCAGTGTTTTTGTCGAATATATTCGACATTTAAAAGTGGTATATTTCATTGCGATTTTTCGGTTATCCTAGGTACCGTTACTATTGATGGCTTTGTTTTTGCTGAAAGACGGACGAAACTGTCCGAGGGTTAAAATGGAAATTGCTATTTTTTCTAAAGTCTATGCCTTTATATGATTTTAAATACAAAATTTTAGATTTTTATTCCGACAAAAATTTTCCTTGACACTGAAAGGGTTAAAACCAGTTAGCGGAGCATGATCCAGAACCATTCGAATTAGTTGCTCAAATCGTCTCCCCTTGGAAAGTTTGTGATGGTCGGCGAAAAAGCTATCATAATACGTAGACCACCTTAATTATATACGTATTCGAGTACATACAGCCATAAAATTGGTATCAATTTAAAGTTCATCCACTCCTCTTAAATAAACTGTCAACTTCTCCGGTCTCTGTTCTTCAGGAGTTGAATTTACATCCCCCATAGAATGGAAATTTTGCCACTTTTCACACAAAAGTCAGAGTCCATTTGATCCGCTAATTATTGACCGATATTTATAAAAAAAGGCACGCATATTCTTTGGACTGATCCTATTCTCCATGCAGACAGACTGATAAAAATAAATATTAACGGATCATTTCCAAAAACAATGGCCAGAGCTCTTCCTACATACAAAATTTCATGACGATTGGTCCATAACTATGGCCTGTATCGTGTTTACAAATTATGATGAACACACGGACACACATGTCATTTATGGAGGGTATAAAAATCCACTCTCCTGCTATACCCTTTAAACAAATACGTTAAAAAAAAGCTATGCCCTGCTGTGACCCTTGAATTTTGGCCTTGTCACTTGAAAAAAAAAAAAACTTTTCTTTTTACTCCTTGAAAATTGTAACTAAAACCATCCTTGAGTTAGCCGTTAAAAAATATTTTTGAACCAGTGAGCGGAGCAGTATAGTCGGACGTGGCCGACCAGACCATACCCTACACAACTACCACAGAACTCTATCTTTCTGCGGATATTTATTCCGAGCCTGGGTAATATTTCATGATAGTTGCACCCTCTTGCCCGATTAGACGTCAACAGCACCTCTTCCATAAACTGATATATTTTCCGAATATTACCAATATTTAGTACAGGCCTTCTCACTACTTGTGCATATTCCTTTCACCGTGGGTTGTGTTGTGATGTTCGGTATATAATTGTAGCCTATAGATCGAATCGAAAAAATAAAAAAATAAACATAAACAAATTAAGTTTTCGGTCCACTGCATCCCAATATTATTATCTAATCATCACCGAAAATTATAAGCGTTGTGCTTGACCATAACTGGAACCTCATGGAACATTTCAAAACGATCAGCGCTAAACTTTCGCCCTCTAGCGTGGTAATGGGTTACTAAATAATATATGAATAGGTAAGCACCTGTAAATATTTAAGTGTAACTCCCACATCCGAGTACATACGACGATATAATTTGTATCAATTTAAAGGTCAACCACTCCTCTTGGATATACTATCAACTTCTCGGGTGTATGTCCTCCAGGGGTAAATATATACGCTATAGAATACAACTTTTGTCATTTTTCATACAAAAGTCAGGGCCCATTTGACCCGCTAAATATTGACCGGTCTTTATCAAACAAGGTATGCTTATTCTTTGGCCCGATCCCCTTCTCTATGTAAAATTTCGCGATTTTCGGACCATAATTGCGGAATCCAGAAAAACCGACAAAAATTAAGTATTTGTTCCATTTGATCCCTAAATATTAAACTATCTTTACCAAAAACAATAGGGGTCTTCATTGGCCAGAACCCATCCTACATGCAAAATTTCGTGAAGATTGGTCCATAACTGTGGCCTGTATCGTGTTTACAAATTATAATGGACAGACGGACGGACGGACGGACACACATGTCTAGATCGACTCAGCTAGTCGAGATATGACTTAAAGTTGGGTCTAGGACCAATATTTCGCGGCGTTACAAACTGACAATATAGTTGTGTAGGGTATAAAAATTTCCGCCTATTGTAGGTCCTTTAGAAAAGGTCTAATGGACAATGTTTTAAGTTCAATATTACTATTGAGAACAAATATTGTTTATCGTAAAAAATGTCGAGTATTGCTTCACGATTCCGATACAAAAAAATCGATTTTGCAGAAAATGCGTATTAAATTTTCAATTGACTCACAACCAAGGGTATTTGGATAGATTCGTATTGGAAATAGAAACAAATAATAAAATTTAGATATATGCTATGGAAAATCGACTCCTATTGCAAAATTTTGACAGCTCATTTATCGCAGCATTTTTCATTTTATTTAATTAAAACTATTTATACGAAAGAACAAATATATAAAAAAAGTAAAACCGACTACATCAATTAAAATAATTATATAGACTACTTAAGGTTATAAATTCATAATATGATATATTTTTTACTATAACTCAACTCTTTCGCTTTGGTCTTAAACTTTACTTATAAACTTTTTTCTATGAAAGCTTCCTCAAAATTACTTCTCTAAATAACATTATCACACATCTACGATCTGTGACACAACAAAAAGCAGTGTACAAACGACGAATCTATAATCATCATTAAACCTACATAATACGAAAGCTCATTACAACGCTTTTGTTGGATATTCACTACTATTTTTCAATAAATATTTAATATTTTATCTTATAATATTTTTTTGTAATTTTTTCTTCCTCCTTTTTTCTTCTCATTTTTTTTTTTTTTTTTTTGTTCTAAATGCCATGCCTTTGCATTTGGACTGCAACAACTGTGCTACCATTAATTGTTATAAAACCCAACAATTAAATACGAATAATCAAATCCACAGGAACAGGTAAGCCTTTGAATGCTTTTCGTTTAATGTGTTTTATGCTTTTGAAGTTTCTACTTTGTAAGCTTTATAATAACCCTAACAGAGTTTTGAAATAATAAAAAATACAAAGAAGGCGTCTTTGAAAAGCCATTAAAAAGTGAGGAGATAATAAAAACCAAATTAGGTTTGGAAAAAAGGAAAAACAACACAACAACTACACACACAGTTAAATAGACACAAAAAACACACACACACTCTCAAAAATGTCACCGGAAATCACAAATTCATTAAGAAAAAGAAACATACAAATTTAAAAAGAAATTAGTCTGAAAAATAATTTATTATTATTATTGTAAATTGTAATAATAATAGAAGATCAAAATTAGAAAAAAAATAGAAAATTCAAACAAAATATTTCTTAGTATAGAGACAAAGAATAAAACACCTACATTTTTGTTTCGGAGATTTTAACTCTTTTCCTTAGGATTTAGAAAAAAGGAACAATTAGCCTTTATAATGAAATTGTATAGTCTTTTAGAAGGCTTCAATTTCACCTCCCTCGATTACCACTTCTTTTTAATAATATTATTATAGGTAATGTAGTTTATTAGGTATAACTTAAAAGTCTTTAGAGACCTTTTTACGATAACCCTAATAGAAATTTACTAGAAAATAAGTATTTAGAAAATCCAATATCATAGATTTCCTATTTTAGAGATTAGTGTATAATGCTGTGTGTGTTTGATGCGAGGTATTTGAAAATAATTTAAATGTAATACAAAAATATAATATTATATCAAAAAATGTGTTCAAAATGTTTGCTGTATTTTCTTAAAGATTAAATATTCAATTTCCCTACAAATAAAAAAGAGTTTATTAAAATAAAAAAATATATATAACCAAAAATAACACAATTATGCCTTATTGCCTATTATAGCACTAAAGCGCATAATTATGATCTGTACTCCAAGAACTTTACACAACAAAGAGGATCATTGACGAGGATAATCATTCCCGAGAGCAAAACACAAAGTATACCAATTCTCTGGATATGAGTTTTTAGTTTTAGCCGTGATTTCAACATACAGACGGACACGTTCAAATGTTGCTACTTCTCTTAGAATGTTTGGTATTGAAAATGGAATATATCGGCTCACGTTTTGATATAACCACCAATTTCTTCAACTACTTCCTACCACAAATTATCAATATCGGTTCACGTTTTATACTAAAGTTGGCATTTCTGCAACCGAATTGGCTCTAATTTTATTTTATTATCGATGTAAAGATATTAGTCAACGTTTTGATTTCGCCCCCCTAATTTTCAGTATTTTTGTAATCCTAGTACATATTTGTAATCCTATTGACTAAGAATATATATTTCAACTGTCATTGGAAATCATTCTTACTAAAAATTAACAATATCGAGCCATAACAGGTAACGCTATTTTTTGCGGCAGCATGGTATGGTTTTTCGACAATCTACCAGTTTTTTTTTTTTTTTTTTTTGCCTTTCAGATATATATTTTAGTTCTCTTTCTATTCCCTTAATCAGAGGATGCTCCCTTACAAGTAGTAACTGGGGTAGTAATATGGGAATAAAAGCTTAATCAAACGTTATGTGGAGTCAAATGTTATATGAGCCAATGCATATAAAATAATAAATGCACAAAAAAAATATTTTTTCGTTTATGAGGAGATGAAAAATTCATGGAAATAAAGACATTTTTCTTTATTATTATATGTGGTTCGGAACACTTATCCAAAAGCGTAAATAAGATTTGAAGGTCACCGTTATATGGGACAATACATAAAGAGGAATTTGTTATTATGAGAATACACTCAATATAGTCCAGAAATTTGATATTGTTATAACCTACATATATCAAATACAGAGCAGATCTTTTTTCGGGGCTTGTGGATACCATCGTTATAAGCGATATGTGGTCAAAAACGATGTATAAGTGTGTTGACTGTATACTATCAAACAGCATATCGAATTACAGAAAATTATGTTTGAACATTCAAAATGCCAAAAATCCTTTCCTTTGCTATATGGGGACTATGCAAACACGTCGCCACATATAAAGATTTGGATCAAAAATATGAATTTACAGGCGATTTTGTTTAAAAACGTGTCCAAAACACACGAAAATCCCGAATCGCGGTCCATTACATTTTTAGCGATCTATCATAATTTGTTTAGAGACTAAATTTGATCTGAACTATTTCATGCTAGATTAAATCCGAAATTAGAAGCAACTCCTCCCTGGGGGATGTAGGGAGGAGTTGCTTCGATCAGAATTTTTTAAACATCGTATTTAAAATGAATATTTGATTTGATTTAATATTCTTAATATCAAACTTAAATGAGGTGCATTATTTTGTTATATGACTCGACTCCGAAAAGCTGGCAATAGAGCTTAAAAAGGTCAGTATAACTTTTTATACTCTCCACTACGATATAGACATAAAAATAACTTAAATTTGCAATTACTCACATATGGAGGCCATACCAAAACATTGTTTTCCCTAGTAGTTTATTTTATCCGCTGAGAAAAAAATTACATATATTTCGAAATTTTGCGTTACTTTATGAAAATCCTTTCTGGAAATACCTAAAACTCGGAATATAAAAATACTGTGATGATACAACATTTTTTTCAGTAATATATCCGCTAACTGTCAAATCTCCATTGTAAAAAAGGGGTTAAACTTAAAAAGTATTTTATATCCTGGGAAAATCGAATATCAAACAAATGACATTTAGGTCGAAAATGTAATTAGTACCTTAAATGCACCAAGGTGGTGAGAGACCAATATGTGAAAGTTATTTCATTAAATATGTATATTAAATCTTTTCTGTATAAAAGTTTTTACCCACCAGAACTCGGAATATGCGCCTGGGCCCGTCTATGTTTCGAAGAATTTTTCTTTCAAACACCCCAAGAGCTACCGCATCTGCTTGCGCAAGTACCCATGCTTCAGATCCATATAACAGCACGGGTAGCATCAGCGTCTTGTAAAGTGTGAGTTTGGTCTGGCGGGAGGTGGCCTTTCTAAACTGCTTACTTAGACTTAGACCATAGTAGCATCTGTTGACCAACGCTATCCTTCTCCGAATTTCATAACTCATGTCATTCATTTTATTTATGGATGTTAAAAAGACCACACGACAAACTGTCACCTTGTCTGAGTCCTCGTTCGGTATTGAAGGGCTCCAATAGATCCTTTCCGACTTTAAGTGTTTGTGCCACTTAAAGTTATCCTGCATAGCCGTATTAATTTTGCAGGAATGCCGAACGTAGACAGTTCGGCTGGTAACCCATCGGCTCTTGCTGCTTTCTTGTTCTTGAGCCGATTAAGCCGATTGCTTTTATGACCTCATCTTGGCTAGTGTATACCACACTCTATACATTTCTTTTGATACCAGAAGTTTTTCAAAATGCTCCTTCCAGATCCTCAGTACGCTGTATGTATCATTCACCAGGTTCCCTTATTCATCTCTACAGGAGGATGTGCCTGCACCAAAGTCTTCGGTTTGATATTTTACTCGTTGGTATTTTCGGACTTCATTCTGACTCCTGTACATCTCGATTTGCTTACGCTCACGTTTTTCTTGTTATTTCTTCTTTACTCCTCTCTCCTTCCCTCCCGATAATTCTCCATCGCATTACGTGTTGCTACTGTCCGCAGGGTTGCCCTATACGCTGCGTTTTTCACATCAGTAGCATTACGACACTTTGACACACTTTCTTGAAGGTGGTTTTTGGTACCCAAGTGCTGCTTTTGCTGCACTTTGTAGGGAGTGGGACATTCTTTGCCATTGTGCTTCTATACTATTATCGGGACAAGAAGTGTTTTTGTCAAGCAGGTGGGTAAGTTGAGCGGAGTAGGCCTCGGCTACCTGTTGTGTTTGCAGCTTTTCGACGTCGAGTTTACGTGTTAGATCGCACCTTTGCTACAACATTAAGACGAATCAATATTCGCTCCTCGTATCGATCGAACGTCTAATACACTGGATGAATGCCTTCCGTCTATCAATTTAAATTCCCGTTGCTTGATCAGGAGAAATCCAGGTGGCCTTGTGTATATCGAGATGTTTGATGGACGTTTTGTATTACAATTAGGATATGTCGATCCAGGTTTTGGTGTAGCCCCCATACAACATTCGGTATTTTGGAAATGTTTTTCTACCATATTCGGTGTAATATGTTATTTTTGGTTCTCATTGAATAACACATATGTTCAAACTCCTTTCATAACATGAGTTTTTTCCTATGAGCCCCCATTAATTTTAAAGTTAAAAATTAACATCGCTTTTACTTGTTAATATTTTCCTTTAATTTGCAATTTGGGGCTCCTAGATAATAAAAACTATTGCAGCCAAATTGTATGTTTAATTATTGGCATAACTCCTATAATATGGTAGCTACCGATTTTTTTCCAATTGAACTGTTACTAGTTTGTTAATCGGAATATATTTTTCACAACAAAAAAAACACAGTTTTTTGATATTTTTCTCGATAATAGATATTCTTTTTTATTAAAATTTACTATTGTCCAATAGGTTATTTCATAAGAAATAGTAAGTTACGTCCACGTTTTGGTATAACGATAACCAGCATATATAATTATTCATTTCCCGATATTGAATAGCCCGGCACATATTCTAATCGAAATTGTTGTAAATTTTCAATAAGTGGAAAACGTCTCTAAACATGGATACGTTTTACTCCAGTTCCCATATAACTCCTGAATTTCAGCTCTGAAAATCTAAAAATAAATACAAATACACATCTTGATTGATCTATTAGTCATATGAAAATTTTTGGTGATGTGATATTACCCAGCAAACATTTTGAATACTCATCGGAAGAATTGTCCAATTGATGATTTAACTGCTGAAACAAACACACACAGTATTATTAATATTTTGTACTTTGTTGTTTTTATTATAAAAATAATTAATTAAATATATTATATATATTTGTTGTTGTTCTTACTTTTTGTTTCCCTTTCTGTTCTTGTTTTTTTCCAATTTCCGGTATAAATATTTAATGTTTTGCTTTGAAATCATAAACCAAAAAATGAAAAAAAAAACTCAACTCATAATCAATTATATTTTGTATAATAATTTTTTTGGTGAAATATGTTATACTACCCCCCACCTTAATGTGCGTGCGTGTGTATGTGTGCGTAATTAAAAAAAAAATATATATGATAATTTCTTTTGTAATTAATATTTCCTTTGTGTTGAAATAAAAATTAAAAAAACAAACATTTTTGAAAAAATAATACCCCCTAATGTCCTTTAAATTTTGTTCTCTTCTCTATCTTTTCCCCCCCTTCTTATCCTAATAAACAATAATTTATTTTCTTTAAATTTGTTTTTTATTTTTTAATCCATTTATTGTGTATTATGTTCCCTTCCTTCCGATTTTATGTGGTCTTGTTGTTTCCTTTTTTCTTCTTGTTTTTCTTTTTCTTTCTTTGTTGTTGTCGTTTCTTTTTTCTCCGTTCATTGTACATTTCAGGGAGGCTACCTAGATGGATTACGTTCACATTTGGGTGGTTTAACACAACGTGTCAAATCATGGTATTGGGGACGACCTCTTGTAAGTGCAATTGTATTTTTCATTTCAAAATAAAATAAATAAATAAAAAAATCTAAAAAAGTACAACCAAACTCAAATCCAATAAAACATAAACCAAAAAGTTTTGAAATGCACAATTATTTTTGTTTTTCTAAACAAAAAAAAAAAAATTAAAAAAAAACTGAATTTCTTTAAAAACAACCCAGAGTTAATAAAAATTAATTTTTTTCTTTAATATTTATTTTAAAATAGTTTAGATTTTTTCTGGTCTTCAGTTTAGCCTGTAGGAATTCAATATTAGTTTTCGGATTTTTTCTTTGTGTTCTTTTTGGAATCAATTGTTGTCGATGTCCTTGTTTTAATTTAGCAAACAAAAATTAGTTGTTATTTTTGAACTGAAAAAAATCCGAAAAAAAAGTTATTTTTATTTTTCAAAATCAACAGCTTGCTTTGAAAATATTTCACCCCTTCGTACCACCACAACAAATAACAACACCCCACCACCGCCACTAACCAACCAATCCACCCACCAAGTAAATAGTTCAGACAGTTTCAATATATGTTTCTAACCTCAAAAAAAAAACAAAAATAAAAACCAAACAAATCTCCGTTTTAGTTGCACTTTGAATTTCAATTTAGTTTTTAGAATTCTTTGTCTCAAATTTTTTAAAATAATAGTAATACCAATTAACCTAGAATTTTTGTAAATCATTGTAAATGATAATCCTCCCTACTTTCCTAAACAAATCTTGAAAAAAATCAAAAACCAAAAAACTTAAAGCAATTCTGTCAATTATGTGTAAGTATTGCGAGTTACCTTTTTCTTATAATTTCCAATTATTTTCCTGTCTCTCTCTCAATTTTTTATAAGTGTCTGTGATTGTAATTATTTTCTTGTGTTTTTTTAATAATTTCATAATTAAAAAAATTTTATAAAAACTAGAACTGCCATCATAAAATTTGAAAATTAGCCAAAAAAAAAAACAAACTAGAAAGAAATTCAAAGAAAGCTTGAAAAATATAATTGCACCATAACGCATGAGTCACCCTGTATTTGTTTTTATAACAACAAAATAAATAAATAAACTATTTAAAATGCAGTCGAAAATGGTTATAATAAAAAACAATAATAATTTTAAAACACAATATCAAATATTTAAATATTTTTTATAAATTAAATAAATAAACAATTTTAATAACATTGTTCTGTTCATTATAACCCTGTTTGACTGTATCATAATTTCTTAGTTTAGTTGTGGTTTTCTTTAAAAACCCCGTTTTCTATTATGTTTCTATCATGCACCACTCCATATAATATTAATTAATTATTATTATTAATTTCCTTATAGTTAGTTTCCAATTTAAATTCGGTTTATAGTTTATATTTTCAATGTTTAGATGTAGTTTTAATTTTTTTGTACAAAAAAAAAACAAATCTATGTTGGGCTTAAAAGGACTTACGATAAAGGATCTACTAAAGGATCTACTATAAGTGTGTATGTTTTCATAAATTAATTATAAGCGAAAACGTTTTTAACCCTACGGTCAATAACCGGGTACATTTGTACCTTTTTATACCCTTCACCACACTGTGGTACAGGGTATTATGTCTTTGTGCATATGTTTGTAACAGGCAAAAATAATCGAGATAGACCCATGGTTCCTTTTGAGAATATGCATAGAATCACTTTCTGAGTCGATTTATGCATGTCCGTCTGTCCGTCCGTCTGTCCGTCCGTCCATGTATTTTTGTTAACAAAGTACAGGTCGCATTTATGATCCGATTTGGATGAAATTTGGCACAGGTCACTTAATTGGCCCAAGGACGAACCCTATTGAAATTGGAGAAAATCGGTCCACGTTTAGGCATAGCTCCCATATAAGTGTACCCCAAAATTTTCGGTATTTTGAGGTTCTTGAGCGCATTTTTAACCGAATTCGCTGAAATTTGGTATTTTGAGTTCTTATTGGGTAGCAAATCTCTCTACCAGAAATTATAAATAAAGGTCCATTTTTTCGGATAGCCCCCATATAAGATTACCCCCAATTTTCGGTATTTTGGGGGTTTTGATAGCATTTTCCGACCGAATTCGCTGAAATTTTGTACGTTGTGTTCTTATTGGGTAGCAAATCTCCCTACCAAAAATTATAAATAACGGTCCATTTTTTCGCATAGCCCCCATATAAGGGTACCCCCAAATTTTCGGTATTTTGAGGTTCTTGAGCGCGTTTTTTTAACTGAATTCGCTGAAATTTTGTACTTTGAGTTCTTATTGGGTAGCAAATCTCCCTACCAAAAATTATAAATAAAGGTCCATTTTTTCGGATAGCCCCCATATAAGATTACCCCCAATTTTCGGTATTTTGGGTGTTTTATTGGCATTTTTCGACCGAATTCGCTGAAATTTGGTACTTTGTGTTCTTATTGCGTAGCAAATCTCCCTACCAAACATTATAAATAAAGGTCCATTTTTTCGGAAAGCCCCCATATAAGGGCACCCCCAATTTTCGGTATTTTCGGGTTTTTGGGCTCGTTTTATAACTGAATTCGCTGAAATTGTGTACATTGGGTTCTTATTGGGTACCAAATTACTCCACTATAAATTATAAATATTGGTCAATTTTTTCTGGTAGCCCCCAGGTTATGAGGTTCTTGAACCAAATTCTTTTTTCTGGTACAGGGTATTATGTTTTTGTGCATATGTTTGTAACATGCAAAAATAATCGAGATAGACCCATGGTTCCTTTTGAGAATATGCATAGAATCACTTTTTGAGTCGATTTAAGCACGAAATTTGGCACAGCGTAGCAAATTAGGTCTAGAATGATGTGTGTAAAGTTTCCTAAAAATCGGTTCAGATTTATATATAGCTCCCACATATACTTTCGTCAGATTTAATGTAAATGGTGCACCAAAGTCCCTATATATCATTCGATTTGCACGAAATTTGGCACAGCGTAACAAATTAGGTCTAGAATCATGTGTGTTAAGTTTCCTGAAATCGGTTCAGATTTAGATATAGCTTCTATATCTGACCAAATGAACAATTTATTATCGGTTGCAGAATGACGTGTTTATGGTTCCAATTTCATTTTACTGCTCCTTTAAAAATGCGACCTCTGTTAGGATTCATCTGTTGAATATACTCAAAGTGGTGAAGGGTATCATATAGTCGGCCCCGTCCGACTTTACTACTTTCCTTACTGGTTTTGAATAAAACTGCTGTAACATTTTTAAAAATGGAGATATTTGGATCAAATTTTGAGGAATCATTCTTGAGGTATTTTCGCACATAATCGAAGAAAAAAATTATAAATATTTTCACTTTATATAATTTTTAAATTTTTTAAAGTTATTACCTACGTAGATCAATAACCGTGGTACATATGTACCCATCCAAAGATAGCTCTGTAACTCATTCATAAATTGGACTATCGTGAAGTTTTTTATTTTAAATTAGTCTATACGGATCTGATCTAGATGTAGGAACTCAAAACTGTATATACATTACAATAATAAATATTTAAATCCATACTTAAATGATAATCTATCTAAAACAATCATAGTAAAACCGTTATAGCTTTTGAATGGGTTAAGCTTTTTTAGTTATTTTTTATTGGGATCTTATTTAGGTGTTCCTCAACACCTCTGCAAATTTTTGTGGCCCTAGACAACATGGGGCCATCAGGGCGACTCGTGGAAGTCAGAAACTACCCTGATTTTCCCTTGGTATACATGGACAAAAGCAATAATTATTGTCCGTAATTTTCCAATTATTCTTCATATTGGGCCTGAAACTTTTTCTATAATCGAATTAGTCTGATTTATTAGAATCCTAAATTGGCGTACATATATAAACTATCAATAAAAAACGTTTTAAAGTATTAAATAATGTTAAAAATGCGCCAATCACAATCTCTAAACTCATAAAAGGTGAATAATTGGCAATAATAACTGTTTTAGTTCATGTATATAAAAGGAAAACCAAGGTAGTTTCTGATTTCCACGAGTCGCCCTGATGGCCCCATGTTGTCTAGGGCCACAAAAATTTGCAGAGGGGTTGAGGAACGCCTAAATACGATCCCAATAAAAAAATAACTAAAAAAGCGTAACCCATTCGAAAGCTATAAGGAATTTACTATGATTGTTTTAGATAGATTATCATTTAAGCATGGATTTAAGTGTATATTATTTTAATGTATATATAATTTTGAGTTCCTACATCTAGATCAGATCCGTATAGACTAATTTCAAACAAAAAACCTCACGATAGTAAAATTTTTTAATGAGTTACAGAGCTATCTTTGGATGGGTACAAATGTACCACGGTTATTGATCTACGTATACTTGTTTGGTTATTGACCGTAGGGTTAAGGGTCTACTACAGCATAGTAGATCCTTAGGTCTACTATAGGTCTATTATAGATCTAGTAAAGTGTGGATATGATTTAGGAATTTACTAAGGCGTGAAAGTTTTACGAAATATTTTTCAAAGGGCTATTATAGACATGGATTTAAAAAAAATATTTCTAAGGAAGGCGTCGATTTAGGATGGCATCGAATTAAAAAAAATATTTTGTGCAGACCTACAGAAGGTGTCGATTTAAGAAAATATATTTTTTAAATATATAATATAGGTGTGTATTTTAGAAAAAATATTTTTTAAAGGTCCAGTATATGCGTGGACTTTTTAAAGATCTTCTTGAGGCTTGCATTTTTTAAAAAAGATCTCCTTAGGCGTCGATTTTTTTTAAAGAATATCATTTAGGCGTGGATTTTTTTTTAAAGAATATTATTTAGGCGTTAATTTTTTTAATGATCTCATTGAGTCATGGTTTTTGTTTAAAATGATCTTCTTAGGCGTGGATTTTTTAGATTATCTCCTTGCGACGTGGATTTTGTTTAAAAGGATCTTCTTCGGCGTGGATTTGTTTAAAAAAAGATCTCCTTAGGCGTGAAGTTATTTTAAAAAAGGTTCTCCTTTGGGTGTGCATTTTTTAAAAGGATCTCCTTTCGCCGTGGATTTGTTAAAGGATCTCATTTAGGCGTGTTTTTTTAAAAAGGATCTCTTTTGGCGTGATTGTGGTACAGGGTATTATGTCTTTGTGCATATGTTTGTAACAGGCAAAAGGAAACGAAATAGACCCATAGTTCCTTTTGAGAATATGCATAAAATCACTGTCTGAGTCGATGTATGCATGGCCGTCTGTTGGTGTTAAATTGTAAACAAAGTACAGGTCGCATTTATAATCCGAATTGGATGAAATTTGGCACAGCTCATATATATGGCCCAAGGATAAACCCTATTGTAATTGGGAAAAATCGGTTCAGATTTAGATACAGCTCCCATATATATTTTCGTCCGAATGGTACACCCAAGTCCCTATATATCTTTCGATTTGCACGAAATTTGGCATAACGTACAGAATTGAGCCTAGAATGGTGTCTGCCAAGTTTCGTGAAAATCGATCCAGGTTTATATATAGCTCCCATATATATTTTCGTCCGATTTAATGTAAATGATGCACCAATGTTCCAATATATCTTTCGATTTGCACGAAATTTGGCATGACGTGCTGAATTGAGCCTGAAGTGTTGTCTGCCAAGTTTCGTGAAAATCGGTTCAGATTTAGATATAGCTCCCATAAATGATTTAATGTAAATGGTACACCAAAGTCCCTATATATTTCGATTTGCATGAAATTTGGCATAGGGTTCTGAATTAGGTCCAGAATAATGTGTGCAAAGTTTCGTGAAAATCGGTTCAGATTTAGATATAGCTCCCATATATATTTTCGTCTGATTTAAGGTAAATGGTGTACCAAAGTCCCAATATATCTTTCGATTTGTACGAAATTTGGCATAGTGTAATGAATTTGGTCAAGGACGATGTGTGTTAAGTTTCCGGAAAAAAAATGGAATAATGTGTGCTGAGTTTCGGTTCAGATTTAGATATGTAAATTGTGCACTAAAGACCCAAAGTTTGTCCGATTGCCACACAATTTTGTACAATGAACTGTAGTAAATATAAATGAATCACTGGCAAGTCTCGTTGAAATCGGTTCAGATTTAGATATAGGTGCACCAAATAAACATGCGGAGGTTTATCAGACATTTATCCAAATAATCAACGGGTGTCCGATTGATATTTGCTTAAAATTGATGTACAATTTTGTCCCATTGTAAGCAGCAACTCTATATCTGACCAAATGATCAATTTAGTATAGGTTGCAGAATGACATGGCCCTTTACTGGTCCTTCAAAAATGCGACGTCTGTTAGGATTCATCTGTTGAATATACCCAAAGTGGTGAAGGGTATCATATAATCTGCCCGTCCGATTTTTTTATTTCTCCATGAATGAATGTGGGAATTAAAAAAAATTAAGCAGATTTTTTATAGAAAAGTTGTTGGTTTGATTGGTTTTATTCTGAATCTTGTTTCGAGCGGTGTAATATTCCTGTTTTATTCCAATACGTCTTTAATTTGATTTTGTTGTGGGAAGTGTTTGTAATTTTGAATTTTAGGAAACTGGTGGGTAAACAACTTCTTCAATATAAGTCCATGCTTCGGCTTAACCCCTTTACAAAGGTCACACGTAATTTTCGGTATGCTCAAGGTACTATCCGAATTTTCCAACCTAAGTTTCTCTAGATGAGTCAGCATCTTATTATTATCTAATTATTTTACCTTTTTCTTCATCTTGCTGCAAAGCTGAGATTCTGGCTATTTTTTCCATCTTCCTCTCTCATGTTGTTACGATTTTCCGGCTTCAAGGAGATTCAGTGGTTGACCTTGTCTTCTTGGTACTTGAATTGCCTTTCTTATCTTTGTTGGATTGCTCTAGGTAAAGGAAACCTATTTTTTACAGGTCTATCTGTAGTCTACTTTTTCAGAAGAATAAATTTCCTCGCCGCTTCTAAGGAAGTAGAAAGAAGATCAACAACATTCAACGTCCCTGAAATACTTCCTGGTGCTGCAAATTTCCTCTTTCATGTCGCCCGGATGTGTTTACTAAAATTTCCAGTCGTCACAGAAAATTTCCTGGTTGTACAAGTCGTTATTGTTGATTTCTGTCAATGAGCTCTAAGGCGTGAGATTGCTTGTCTTACTAATTGGCGGTAAGCTCCTGTTCTTCGTCGCTGCTTCTAAGAAAGTGGTGAGAGGATCTTATGACCATTCGTCTACTGTGCGAATATTGAAATCGACAATCCAAAAAAGATTTTACAAATACAGAGCTATATCTTCGTCAGCTGATAACAGAGCTCAGCCGCCGCTTCAGTCAACATTGTCACCTTCGGGTAACGTCGTCTCGTCGACGACTTAATCGACTTATTAGAGACCGGAAGCTATTTTTCTCACTGTTAGCAGTAGTTAGCTCTTCTGGAGATTTTAAGAATGCGGAATGGCCTTATAAGTATCTCCTTAAACCCTATCATTTTCAATTCTTTGACGAAACGTGGACTACTTTCGCAGCTTTAAATTGCAAAGACATTATCACGTCCCTTATTATTTTAAATCTACCAAAAGATAGTATTTAACAGACACTTTTTGGTTTTATGTAATCGTTGCGGGTCGATGGATGGACATATTGATCAGCATGCCGGGTTCCTTTTTGTTTGCAGAATATTTGTAAGTCTTCCCCACTGGACTTTACAATAGTGTATGGGCGTATCCTGGTAAATGATTTTCTTAGGTACATAAATTCTCAATAGTACGTTTCTTGAAAAATGTTGCTTATCAATCCACATTTACAGATCCTTATAAATATGTTACATAAATGAAATAAATATTTGAAGTTTTTGGATATTTGAACACTATTTAATATTTTTCTTTCTACCGCCCAACATAGATTTAGTTATATAGTTATAGTTTTTTCCAAACACTTTGTAGTTTAGTGTTGTTTAGCTTCTGTCATTTAATTTTAGAGCTTTTCTCAATAACAAACAAAAAACAACCAACCACCCAATCAAAAATCTTCTACTCTATTTCTCTATCTGTAACTGTCAGTCACAAATCCAAAATGAAACCAAAGTAGTGCCCTGTAGTACAGAAAATCACTCATTTTTCGTTTTCATCACACTCGACCCCCCACACCCCCACCATCCAAAACTCTAACTCTATATCTCTCTGGCCTTTAGTTCATATACAAAACAGCAGAACATTAATTAAAACACTAACATTATCAAACACTGAAGGATAAATACACTCACTGTCTCTCTCAAAACATTCAGAACATTTATCAGGCATATTTGCGTACAATTAATGCAATTTTTTTAATTCGGGAAAAATATTTTAACGAATTTGACTGTATATACTTGTAATTATAAAGAGACGGCTTCTGACTATTCTAACACCGCTTTGTAGTAGGTGAATCTGTATTTTACATTTTTAACCAGTACTTGAGTCGTTTATCTTGAAAGTGGTTGAAGTCAATTTATTCTTATATTGAGAAATTTAAAGGTTTGGGTTCGATTGGTTTCAAAAATATTGTTAAGTGGTATTTATTTTCCTTGTGGCTAGGTGATCTTGAACATGATGGAATATATAACGTAATATGTTTTGTACACTTTTATAAAAATCGATATTTATATCTGAACCTAACATGGACTTAAATCACTTTCAAAACAAACGACTCAAATAATAACAAAAGTTCGATGCTTAGAGTTCTTACTGTGGGCCAGTTGTTGACGGCACATCATCATCGGAAATGTCGATTTTGTCAACAATTTTACGCAGAATAACTAAAAGTTCTACCCATTAGGTTTCGTCTGCAGATAACGTTATAAAAAACTTTGGAAGACCGAATTGTCTGATCATGGCAAAGGCTTTCTTTTTTCTCCTTCTCAGTGAGCTGGTGATGTTCTTATACCTTTGAGGATGCGTTAGCTGTCATCGTGTTGAATAAATAAGACTTCATTTTTCGAATAAGTTTCCGTACAGAAACGTTTTTTCTGCAATAAATAGAAACAAGGGTCAACTCTTCAGAATCTGTATCTATTATCATGTCTACTGGACGACGTTCGCCTGGAGCCATTACAACTCGATGATGAGGTACATTTTCACAGCTCTACATTCAAGCATTGTATGTTGTCCACCAGGATTGAGATTCTCTATTGCATATTCATCGACATGGGAAATGTCATCCATAGTGGCTTCAGTAGATAGCTGGTAGATGGCTGGTTTTCGAAAATATTTAGGATTTCTTCCCAATCTTCGTGATTAGCCACAAACGGTACAACCTGTGAAGAAACGGTACAACCTGTGAAGAATTAAAACTCTCAAAACAACGTTCATCAATTGTAATAGCATGTTTTAGATACAGCTCTGTGTTTCTCAAATATCTGGTTGCATCAATTACCTTCGCTGATCTGATTGTTTCAGTGATATAATCATAATGAATTGGCTAAGAATCAATATCTGGATCTATATACAACGAATTGAGTACATCGGTATTGTATTATGCGGCCCATTAAAACAATGAAGATTAAGTTCAACGCGGAAACTATTCTCAATTCATCAGAGAAAAGTGAATAAATCCAATCATACGCAGATGGGAGTAATCACATTAGTGTTGTTTAGTATACGCAAGATCTATTAATAAGTTCACCAAGCTAGCAATCGATATCGGAAAATAGCTGTTTTTTTCTCAAGTCTAATGTTAAAAATTTGAACATTGTTTACGTTTTCATAATGGAAGTCAATTCACAATAATGGATTAAGACAGCAAACTTGAGTGGCTACTGAAATCCAGCTGGTCTCCCTGGGTGACCTCATCGATAGGCCTAGAGTATACGTAAGACCTGGTTCAATTGAATGATTCAATGAAAGGAACTAATGAACTAGCCACTGGAAATTTCATGTAAATAAAAAGGAGGCCATAAAAACGAACGAACACTTAAGCGGCGTACACACTATCACTTTTGATTGCCAGTTCTTTTAAAGATTGCTGACTCTCTTGGTTGCCTGATGAATGACGAACATGAGAACTAGCAACATTTGGGCAAGTGTGTCATTCAAAGTGAAAAATCAGAAGACAAAGGCTTAACAAAGTAGGAAACAACGAGAAAAATAAATTTTAAGTAATACAAACTAGTTCACGCCAAAGGATATTTAATATGAGCGCAGAGGCAGTTGTAACAAATTGTTTTCATTGTTTTACCGAAGGTCCTAATTGTGTGGACATATCGGGTAATATAAGTAAGTTTTTTGTGCGTTCTTTCTCTCTCGTCATTACACCGTATACACAAACTCAAGCCGACCCATCGTCAATAACGTCGTACCTTACCTGATTGGGCCTTTGAAGTGCACTACAATGTAAAACTGATTAAACCCATTTCCACTTCGGTAGATACGTCAATAAGCATCTCAATTGAAGCATCTGGAGCTCGGAACCAAATACAATGAAATTTGTTCGTGAACGGAGCACTTCAAAGCAAATTCTCTTTAATTTCTTCGGCGATACTTGTCATATGGCGACTCTTCGGCTTGAGGTCAATTCTGAGTGTTTCACCACAACGTAAACGAGAAGTCGGGTACATAACCTCAACCGATTTAAATTCTCGCACTATTAAAAGCAGAACTATTTTCAAAAACCCTCGAAAAAAACCCTTTGTAGATATGATCGCTCGACTAAGCATAATAACAGCAAACATCAGATGCACTGCTATTTCCAACGAATTAAGTGTGAATGGTCATGGTTAGCGGATGTGGCCTTGATGAATCTTGGAACATGCCGGTTGATTCCGCTCGTTTCAAGATAATATACACCATATGTATTCATCGATAGTGTGCCCGATAAATATATGGGTCCGATATCAAATCCCATCTGTAAAGGAAATATCTTTCAAAGTGCTTTCCGAATATTTGGAAAATGAGGCTGATATACTCGCTCCGAAGCCCAAAGCCCTTAACATTCTAATTATTAACCTTTGGATCAACATAAACAAATGAGAATTATACAAACTAGGAATAGGGGGGTAGCACAAGGACTAAAACCTCTGCACACAATTCATGGAGACGTGGTTTCTAAACAACGATAGATGACAGCATCATCGTACATATATGACAGGCTACAGCAGACCAATCTACTGATCTGGAATGATAATTAACAACACTAACCAAGGACTAATGAAATAATATGGCGAAACTATTTATAAAGAGATTCTGACATCCCCTCCAAGTGCAATGTATTCGATGCGCTTGACATTTTAATAATCAATCTGGGCATCTACACATGAGAAAAACATAAACTATGAATGACAGGAGACAACGTCATCCAGAGGAAAATGACAACACTAAATGAAGCATGGACTCCAACCACTGCACAAAATTCATGGAGGCGTTGTTTCTAGACAACGATAGATGGCAGCACCACCACCCAGAACAGGCTAAAGCAAGCCAATCATATATTTAGCTTGAATAAAAACACTGATGGCGGAAAAAACTAACACAAGGATTAATAGAGTAAAATAGCGATGATTTCTGGGAGACCTATGCTCCCAAGAGAAGTTAGAGGAAAGCAAAAAGTTGTAACCACTACCTAGTCCAAAGTAGACTACTTCATGATAAACATGGACCATGGATGATGATGATTTTAAAATTGTAAACACCGTACATTATTATCGATATTGTGCAAGACCATAAACCGCTGGGTGCGAGTTTAGAACCCCAGTGTAGGAACAAAATTAGTTCAAATTGATTTTGGAATATTTGCAAAAGGGCCATACCTCCCTAAAGGAGCCTCCAGAGAAAAATGCCAAGAATAATTAAAGCAACGACTCCAACCACTGCACAAAATACATTGGGACGTTGTTTCTAACAAACCATAGATGGCGGTCCCATCACCTAGGAGAGACCACAGCAGACAAGTCATCTACTTAGCTGAATTATAATCGTGTACAGTGGTAATATGCTTTGTGGAGATGGAGAAGAAAAATTATTGACGTCACTGCCTAGTCCACTCGAACAATTACTTGTTACAAGGTGGCACGTTGCCACTAAAATACTTTTGTGCGCTCGAATTCATCACCACTAGGTATAGGACAAAACTTACTTCGCCCACAATTTTTAACTTCTGAGCTGATGTTAGGATAAATTTAATACTGTAAAGGGATAATATCTATAATCTATGAGAATTTTCGCAAGAGACCCTCCCTAAAACTGTTCTCTTAAAAAACAACAACAAAATCACGAACACCACACATTTTTGTTCAAATTTGTGTTATGTCTAAAACTGCACTTAAATTATTATAATGCTTATGATGAGGATGATGATAATGATGTTTGATGATTTTATGATTGACTCTATATGAAATGGAATTTTCTTACTTTTTTTCTGTGTATGTGTGCGTGTTCCTGATTGTCTTCTACTTTCCCCCAAAAAAAAATTAAAGAATTTTTCAACACACCACAATTTACAGAAAAAAATATACACCGCCAAAAAAATATAAATATAAAATGCTTTTTTCTCCTCAAAACAAAAACAAATTGTTATGTTTTTTACTTTTCTTTAACAAAAGAAATAAAAACCTTTTTTTCTTTAGAAAAAACACACTCACATTTTTTGCAATTAAAAAATTCTCTCTCTCAACTTTACAATATTGTTATTTTTTTACAATTTTCAACAATTTCTCTCAATCAATCAATCATTGCAAAAATCCAAATATCAAAATTCGAAACAATTGAATGTGTGCTCTCCCTCTCAACAAACAATAAAATTGAAACACAAAAACCAAACCAATTTGGAAAATTCGTAAAACAAAAATTCTGTAAAATAAATTAAAAATTAGGAGTTGGCCACAAAACTATCACGAAGTTTCGATATGAAGGAAGAAGGCGGTACCCTACTGGGCGAAAAAGGTGTACGTAGACATCAGGTAAGTAGTGTATTGACCAGCAGTTACACACATACACAATGGCATAACATCTCTATCTTACATTCTGACTACAAAGAAATCAGACAACGGCATTCGTTTTTCTTTCTCAAAATACATACACAAACAGAGAATTAGGATTTTTGGAAATTATTTTACAACATAAAAAGAAAAAACTGAATTAGGAAGATTGAGAAAATACGAAAATACATTTTTACACTTTCTTATTCCAGAACCTTCCTCAGACTCCATTTAAAACTTTCATAATTTCCTGAAACATCATACTTCCGTTACCATAAAACCATTCATCACAATTTCAATTAAATCATTTGAATGATTGTACAGTACATTGCATTTTTATTAACATATTCATTGGTCGTTATATCCAATATTTCCACATATACCAAAAATGATTATTTTTTCAATATATTATTAAATTATCCAGCTCTAAAAATTTTCTGAAAAACATTCGCAACCATCACATCATAATTTGAATTAAAATATTGATTGTACAGTACTTTCATGGTTTTGATAAAAATACCTTCTCTGTCAATAATTTTTGGAACGATTAGTCGTCAATATCATTGATATTTTGTTCCAGTTAAGGCGATAATTGAAATAACGCCTTTATGAATCCTGGCCCATTTAGTGTTGCCATTTTCCCCTAGGTGGCGCTCGTATTTTATGTTATCCTCATGTGTTGATACCGGTGCTGTCAAGCGGCTTCGTATGTAATGCTATGGAGAGTGATGTAATAATCGTTTTATAAACTATTTTGAAAGAATTTACTTCTGAGTCATTTTTTTCTCCTGTAAAGCATCTGCAGGCATCGCCATTTTAATTGCGATAGCATGATAATTGGTCTGCTGCAGCCTTTCGTAGGTAATGGGGCTGCCATCTGTAGTTGCCTAGATAAAATGCCCCCTTGAATTTTGTGCACCGCTTGGAGGTCCTTGTTTTGTCAATTTCCTTTGGGTGGTGCTATATCCTGTCATTCCTATTTTGTATCATATTCATGTGGGGATGCTGATGCCGAAGTTTGTTAAAAAAATGCCTTCTAGGTCTTTCTACTCCTCTTTGGATCCATAACCATCGTACTCGATTAGTTATTTTCAAGTTTAGTTAATCATTTTTTGTATCATCTATCGTCGCGTTGAAGCAATCCCTTCTTCATTTTTTAGAGTGTCCTTGGATATTTAGTATTGTAATTTTCATAGACATCATACTCGATTAGTCCTTGTTTCAGTTCCGTTAATCATTGTTTGTGCCATCTATCGATGCTTAGAAATAATTGTTGCTGTGGTTGGAATCATTGTTTATTTTGTGTTGCAATTTTCCTCTAGGTGGCGTTA
This sequence comes from Musca vetustissima, assembly GCF_032173495.1. Classification (NCBI taxonomy): domain Eukaryota; kingdom Metazoa; phylum Arthropoda; class Insecta; order Diptera; family Muscidae; genus Musca; species Musca vetustissima. The sequence goes on from NW_026884099.1 coordinate 40,468, forward strand.
TGTCCTGCCATTCATAGTTTGTGTTATCCTCTTGTGATGATACTAATGCCGACGTTGGTTATAAAATGTCAGGGATCTTCAGATGTAGTTCATTTGGAGAGGAGTGAAGCCTAGTTTCATAAATATTCCAAATATTTTAATACAAATTACGTTGTGAGTCAAAGTTGTTTCTACTTTAGAGCTTTCTCAAAGCATCGCCATAATAATCTATTCTATTTATCGTTCCGTTAATTATTGTTTTTTTATTCCACCTAAGTAAGTTATTGGTCTGCTATAACCTCTCTTAGGGGCTGTCGTCTTAAATTGTTTAGAAACAACGCCTCCTTGACATTTGTACAGTTATTAGGGTCCTTGCTTATTTAATATTGCTATTTTCCTCTGGGTGGCGCTATATTCTGTCATTTCTATGTTATTTATATTTAGCGCCGCTTGCACTCTTTAGGGGATTTAGAGTCAATGTCGGTTATGGGCTTCAACTTTGTCGGCAAATCCCCATCTTATTTCAAACAACATTACTTCGAGCTTGTCTATTTATGTGGAGTACTTCGGAAATCGTATTCTTCATTATATGGACGCCGACTTGTCCTTTCTATTATTTCCTGCCGTAACCGCCAAAGCGTATTTAATATGAAATTCAATGCATGCGTATGAATCGATTGAAAAACAACATTTACGACGTCATACTTCGGGAGGTTATATACGATTTTTTACGGGAAACGTCCTTCAAATATTCCGAGCTCACCTCCCACCTTCGCTTGCCGTTCCATTACTTATCCTACGATATTGCTAATCGAATAACCAAATTTGCATCTATCACATCGACCATGTACATTTCCTTTCCAATGTTTCCTGCTGGTCCAGTAAAGTGTGGTTGTGGTTCAAAGCTTGTTATTCGATGCAGCAGTATGCTACGTTTCCATGAAAATTTCCCCCCTTTTTTGTTGAAGTTCGCCGACATTAGCATTCAATATTCCCAGATATTTCCGCTGATTTCTTTGTTGCAGACTAAACCCATTTTTATGTGGGAAATATAATATATATTTCTTTGTCGAGTAACAATGTCTAGACCGGCCGGTATTTCATTTTGAGACTACGATGTCACGACTTTAACGTTTGAATTGGGGTCCGTTTTTATACCCTCCTTCCGTTTGTAACTCATCGAAATAATCATTTCCGACCCTATAAAGTATATATTATTGATCAGCGTAAAATTCTATGACGATTTAAGAAAGTCAGTCTGTTGTAACCACCCTAGCGTCTAAAGGAATTGCATAGAGTCTTTTGACTGTATAGTATAAGGGATATTCGTTATTCGAAATAGTCAGTTTTACCCTACAAGTTATGGAATTCTAAGACGATTTAGTATTGGTTGTATTCATTCCGCTTCCTAAACATATCGTGATAAAAAAGTATAGGGGATAGTCGTTAGTCGAAATAGTCAGTTTTACCCTACAAATTAAGGAATTCTAAGACGATTTAGTCATCGGTTGTAATCATTCGATCCTGACGATAATGAAAATGCAGGTCGATGCATTTAGGCATCTCCCCACATAATTGTACCTCCTGAAGGAAAGAATTGAGATACAAAACTAAAATATTGGGTTCGAAATTGACATATATCGGTCACTAATTAGGCATAGCCCTCATGTAATGGTAACCCCAAATATTTGCTAATTCCTACACTATGTAATCAATATTGGTCCCCCTTTAGGAATAGTCTCATATAACTTTATAATCTACAATCTGGGGTTTTCAGATTTTAGGAAAAATGCTCATTAAAAATTGCTGAAATTTGTATTCGGTGTACAGAATGGTTTACATAAATCGGTTTGTAGAATTATCGGTATAGGCCCACTTTTGGGTAGGTTTCCTATATTTTCATTGCAAGTATCTGTCAGTATACCTATGGTGGAGGGTATCCACACTTCGGCCCGGCCAAATTTAGCCCATGAAACTATTTTCCTGAATACGTCCTATCATCTTCCCGATTAATGATAGAAGTGGGTGCGGAGTTTCCTGTAATATATGTTGCTTTCAATTATTTTGTTATTCTACACGGCGTTGTATTTATACCTATGCTTGTGGGAAATTTAGCTTTCTTGGTTGTTGCTATGCCGTAAGATTTTTCAATGGTCCTGTTCATGTATGTTGTTTGTCGCTCCCCAATCAGATTACGACAAAGATGGATCCACCTCTGGTCACACCATTATTATCTAGAAACGCATCATTCTCAATTTTGTTGTGCGTTTTTCTACATCTACAAAAGAGAAATAGTTATGTTACACATAAGAATTTATCATTCATTTCATTTTACGAAATGATAGCTTACTCATTCGTAAATTACATTTCACACTAAAATAAGTAATCAAAAGAGTCATCAAAAATAAGTAATCGATCATCAAGAGTCATTTCCCAAAACCTATATCACATCTCAAAAAAAAAAATCACAAATAAAATTATTATTTCGTTTGTACAAGAAATACACTAAAAGCTGAAGTTATTATTTAATTTTTGTATTTAAATATTTTTGAAAACAAATTATTCCCATTAATTTAATATAAATAGTTGAAATTTACATTCAACAGAAGAAGTCAATTGTGAAAACTCAACGTGCTTTTAAAACATTAAAAAATGTGAGAAGTGCGCCTTCTAAGAACACCATTAAGCGTTTATACGAAAAATTTTCGACTGGTAAGGCTCTTTCTAATCCGAAGAGGCCATATAAAAGTCGACCAAGGCGATCGGCCGAGAATATCGCTGCCGTACGAGCCAGTGTTGAGAGGTCCCCAAGAACATCCCAAAAACGCCGTTCTCAGCAGTTGGGCATGGCTCGGTCCACTTTACAACGGATTATTCGCATTGATTTGCATTTGTTCCCGTACAAAATTCAATTGACGCAAAGAATGTTGCCTGCGGACAAGCCTCGTCGATTGGAATGGGCCCGAAGAGTCATCGAAATGGCCGAAGATGACGAGCAATTTTTAGACAAAATTATCATGTCCGATGAAGCCCATTTCACATTGAATGGGACCGTAAATAAGCAAAATTGCCGTTTTTACGCCACTGAAAATCCTCAGGAGATTCAAGAAGTGCCTCTTCATGACGAAAAAGTCACAGTTTGGTGCGGCGTTAGTGCGAAAACGGTCATAGAAAACAAAACCCATATTAGGTATTGCTATCGAAGGTGGTGCTAATACAAAACATCCGCTTCCTAGAATAATAAATATACATGTAAGTATACGAATAACAATAGCAACAAAACTAATAAATATAGCTAAAATTATCCCAAATGCGAACTGATATAATTGAGTATCCAATTTGATCCTATTATCAGGACGAATAGGTTCAGTATCAAATACGGATAGGAGACCTAAAGAGGGGTTTTTATACCCTACACATCTACATTGTATGGGTATTATAGCTTTGTGTGGCACCAAGATTTGTAAAGTCGCAAATTATTGGTCCTAGACCCACCGTTTAGTATACCTATCTCGACTAGCTGTAACGATGTAGATATAAGTGTCCGTCCGTCTGTCCATTATAATTTGTAAACACCTTACAGGCCAAAATTATGGACCAATCGCCAAGAAATTTTGCATTTAGGACAATTTCTGGCCCTATTGTTTTTGGAAATGATCGGTTAATATTTAGCGGATGATATGAACAAAAACTTTATTTTTGTCTGATTTTCTAGTCGCTCTAGAAGGTACAATAATGACACGAATACCATGAAATATTACTCGAAGACGGGAATCTAGACAAAGAATATGCATGACTGTTTTGTTGAAGATCGGTCAATATATAGCGGGTTAAATGGACCCAGACTTTAGTGTGAAAAATGACAAAGTTTGTATTCTAAGACATATATATTTACTCCTGATGGACATAGAATAGAGAATTTGATGGTATATCTATACCGATTTTATTGCTGTATATCTTCGTGGGATGTGGGAGTTATACGTTAATACCTTCGGGGATCTACCTACTTTTATATTGTTTAGAGTTAGGCTACATATTTTGCTTGAAGTTCCAGTTTTGGTCAAGGTCAACGCCTACAATTTTCAACTATTAAATATCTGTGTAAAATTAAAAATTTTGCATTTTTGCAATATTCGGAAAATATGTCGGGGCAAAAACAACAGCTTTTAACCTCTAATCGGGCAAGAGGTTGCAAATATAGGAAAATATTGTCCAGGCTTGGAGTATAGATCCGCAGAATATTAGAGTTCTGTGGTATTTGTTGTTTATTTTTGTGGAACCTGTGAAGTTCCGTTACTGCATAACCGAGGTTTCTGTTTAAGCGTTCCGCTATCTTAAAGAGTCAAAGCATATCCCCCATATCAAAATCTCCTAGTAGGCAAAGATCCGTGATTACCCCCTTCTTGCTAGGTGTTGAGCACGCACGTCCCTAGACTCTGATATTCATTGACGAATCAAAGTGAATCATCAGATATTTCACTCCTTGTAGGCATCCTAGGATCTTATTATTATAGTGCTTCCGATTACGTTGGCATAAGATGTCATATTTTCTTCTTCATTTTGCAGTTGTCTGTTTTTGGTTCATCATGTCTATGTTTTGTGGCCCTAGCTCTTCTTCTACCACTTTGTTTGCTTCTTCACTCGTCCAGCATTCCAAGACGTCTCGGAATTTTAGTCTTCACCTCGAGTTCAAGATTTCTCTTAACAACCCTTGCGGAATATGGTGGGTCCGGTGCCATGTTTTCTTTCTTGAAGTTTCCTTCCTTTTTCATATAGCCTGGGTATACCACATTTTTAGGATGCCAAAACCATACGAAACATAACATAGCTTAGCAATACTTCTTAAAGCTGGAGTTAGTCTCATTCAATATGGGATTGACCCGGCTTGCTCTTCTTACCAGACGGCAGATGACAATTAACGTTTATCTGCTCTTCACTAGACCTCATTTTTGGCACATCCTACGTTCCTAATTTTCCGGTTCATTCATCCATTTTTTTTTTTTTTTTTTTGCTTTTCGATGCCAGTAGCGTCTTCTTTTTAGCTCTGAGGATTTCAATATCCATGTTGACTACCTATATCATATTCTCGATATCTTCACTCGTCCAGCATTCCGCGACGGTGATTTCAATTCAACTATTTTCAATGTTTTAGTCAGTTTTGGTCGGTGGCAGGATTACCTTTGTGTGACTAAAGTCGCAATTGTCAATATTTTTATTTCCCTTTAACTCAGTTAGCAACTTTTTAAGTTTTGTGTGGCATTTCGGAACAACTCTAGTTTAGAAAATACGATCAGATTTTTTCCCTTAATTTCTGTTGTGGATCAAAAGATATGGGCCTTAGAACCCTATAAAACAATCTCCTTTTAAATAGCACGTTTCTTTCTTTTGAGTGGCCGGCATTCTGCCCGGATTTTAAGACTTTCACATATGGACAGATACCAACATCGACTACGCGACAGAATCTCCTGTTAAGTAGAATATTTTTGGGTGGCCGGTCTTCGGCGACAGAATTTCCTAGTTTTTGTAGGGTTTCTTTTGATCCACAACAGGTACAACCACATATCGTACCATTTTGGAAAGGGCAAATTGTGGCCTATAATTCGATAATGGAAAAAAGCTAGACTTTTAGGTAGTTAAAAAAAATCGGGGTCCAAAACCCTGTTTTTTGACTGTATCTCCAAAACGGTTTTAGATAACCCCATAATATGACCACTCAATTTTTATAAGCTTTAAAATTATTCCCATTTTATTTTAACCGGATCCGTAGAACCGAGTACCGGTACCGAACATCCGGGTCAAATAACCAGGTTCGTTCCGTTTCCGATGTCACCAAGACAGAAAGTTCACCTGTTTTCAGCAACGATGGCTTATAGGCTTTGCTTATAGGTTGCTGATTATCCTCATTATTGTCATATGTTTTTGGTTTTTCTCGGAATAGCTCATCTTAAGTCGCGGAGGTTACTGCGAACACTAAGCCTGACTTCTTACTTCTTTTAGCTGGTATATGTACTGCTTGTAAAGACCCGTCGCCGTACGCAAGGTGGACATTTTATCGACTAGAAGTTCCGCAGTGACCTTGTACATTAGTCCCTTTTGTACTTCCTTCGGAGTTTGCTAATCCTTGGGAGTTCCTTCTCGTTGATTGATTTCGAATTTATCATTAGGGTATCATTAGCCACCATGTTGGTAGAGGGCTTTATATGAGTGGTTACCGTACGCAAGGTGTAAATTCTGTCGAACAGAAGTTCCCTAGTAGCCTTTGAGACTTTGAGACCTTTCGTACTTCCTTAGGAGTTTGCTAATCCGAGGGAATTCCTTCACGCCGAGTTTAGGTCTTGGTCGACACAGTAACAAATTGCACTCTGATATACCTTAAGCCTCCATGCAGCAGGGCCCTCCTCTGTCGATCTCATCCTCTTTATTATCAAAGGCTTTAAAGGGATTTGGTTTCCGGCGAGACAGTTCCACTGTAGTCGATGTGGATGCGCGAAAGCTCAGCCTGAATTATTATCACTTCAACTGCAAGTTTTGTATCTATAAGGAGGGAGTCCTAAGTCATCATATTGGTAGAGAACTATTGTATGCGTGGTGGGAATTCTGTCGACTTGGAGTTTCCATGTGACCTTGTGAGGGTACTGCTTGTCGTACCTCATTAGGTGTTCCTAATCCTAAAGAAATCCTTATCGCTGGTTGAATTCCGGTCTTGGTCAACATAACTTCGGCAGAAACAAATTACCCTCCGATATATGTACATTCATGCCCAGTGCTTCTTTGGACAGAAAGATCAACTGACTGCAGCACTGACTTCTATATTTCATCCTCTTAACTGCCAAAAGATTTGAGGAGTTTTTGGTTTCCTTTAGAATGGCTCCATTGAAATTGTTGTTGTTGTACCAACTAAAATGCAAGAAAGGGAATCCATTAAGTGTTGGTTGGTTTTGACTCCTCTGTGTCCAAATTCAGAAAGGTTGTAACCTGTATTGTCTGCGTCTAAAGTTAATTCGGAGACAGGTGAGTATGCTTAGCTGGGCAAGAAGGTGCAGAGGTGCAACGAATCGTGTGATCGATGTGTTAGGTATCGTGCCGTCAATTCGTGAAATCGTTACACTATTCTGATCTTAGCTGTACTAAGACTGCTCTTGTCTGCCTAGGCAGCTGTTTTTCCTCTTTTGCTATGGATGGTGAATGATATCCGAGTATAGCATTCACACGGTGACTGCATATGTATAAAGGCTATTCAGGACTGCCTTATAAGCCTGTTGATCTAGTGGCTCACGCTTGTACTTTCTAACCTCTCTATGTAGATATCTCCTGACGTACCTGGGTGGAGGAAGCCTGTCCATAAGCATATGTCAGCGGTGTTCCCGACGATAACACCCAAGCAGATACTGCATTGATAACATTTGATAGTGTCCATCTTTTTTCCTCATGTATATAGTCCGCTGGTGTCATAAGGAGACACCCTGTTATATAGTTATAGTTCTCTGGTAGGTCTGTACATTTTTCCACTGCGTATCACTTATATTCGCAAACCACACTGGCGCCGCGTAATTAACCAATATCTTGGGGTAATTGGTGTTCGGAATCTGCTCTCAATCGACCATTGTTTTCAGCGGGAACTTCATTTTCATATCCAAGTGATGTTCTCGTTGATGTCTCTTAGAACAGTAGAAAAGTCGTCCCCTTCAGTGTCTAAGTTCATTTGTATTAAGGGTCAAGAGTCAGAGTAATGCATTTGGTTGTTTGTTCTTGTGACGTTTAAGTCTTAAAAATGATCCCCATTCTAAAATCTAATATTTGCTTCCTCTCTCTCTTCTCCTTTAGGAAAATGGAGCAGCATTTGAAGCGGGCGGCCTAGAGGTGGGGCAGCTAATACTCGAGGTGGATGGTAATAAAGTCGAAGGCTTACATCATCAGGTAAGTAGAACATTTCGAAAACCATACCCCTTTACCCATAAAACAAATCATCTAACATTTTACAACAAAAAAAAACTTCATCAACTTTTTAGGAAGTTGCCCGACTGATAGCCGAATGTTTTGCAAATCGTGAAAAGGCTGATATAACCTTTTTGGTTGTCGAAGCGAAAAAATCGAATTTGGAACCCAAACCAACTGCTTTAATATTTCTAGAAGCCTAACATTTGCTTGCCCTGCCGGCTACAACCAGTGATGATCCCCTGGAACAACAGAAACTGGAGTTCCTCTATGAATGGGGTATCGATTTAACGACAACGCCAAAACCAATGCCAACACCAATACCACTAACAAAAGCTAAAAATCCACCGCCACTGCCAACACTGACACAATTACAACAGCAACAACAACAACTACAGCAGCAGCAAAAACAACAACACCATCAACAACAACTTAATACACACTCAGCAGTAACAACAACATCGACAACAATTCACAGCAACACTACAACTACTACCACCACAAATACCACAGCAACAACACTCAGTAAACAACAACAACAGCAACACCAACAACAAAAATCCTCAGGAATGTTATCAACAACAACTACAACAGCAACACCGAACACTCATCCCCACCACAATTCAATACACACGCATGCGCCTTCTCATCCCACACAACATCATCATCACCAACAACAACACCACCACCATCATCATCAACACCATCAACTGGAGACCACATTGGAAACGCTCACCTCACCCCTCTCATCCAGCGAACACAACACACCCACTCATCAAAATTACACTAAAAGAAATTATGATTCCGTTTACCAATAATCGAGACTTGTTCGATCGTTGCTACATGGCGATCGACTTGTTCTTCAAAAACAACAGCAACAACAAAAACAAAGATGATGAAAAACAACAACAACAAAAGAACATTTTTATAATATTGCTTGCCATTTCACTTCTAGAAAGAAAAAGTGAAAAAATGATTTTCATTTCAAACCTTTTGCTTTGATTTTTTTCCATTGGTGTGCTAATTAATGATATTGAGCGTTACAGCGCGCAGCTTCAACAACTCGCTTCATTGCTTCGCTTAATTATGAAAAAATAGAGAACAACAACAACAACAAAATAATATTTCCAAAAAAAAATGTAATTAATATCTAAAACGGTCAATTGTGCTAAGCTTAATCTATGAAATATTAAATGAAAAAAATAATAACCAGTATTCCGATTCTTAAGAATAGAAAAGACAGAAAAACAACGATTTTATAAGGTTTGGATTTGGAGAAGTGATAATTTTTTTTTCGTTGCAAATAATAATTTTCCATAGAAGACATATAAAAAGTCCAAAGAACAAATTTAGAAGTACGACTAACTGAGTACTGAAAGAAGCTCCTCTATGTAAAATATTCTATTATAGAAGTTCTCTATAGACAAGATTTCTGTAGATTTGACCAATCCAATACTGTATTAGCTTTTCGATGATAACCTATGACGACATAAAAGAAGTATTTGACGACAGTAACGACAACATTTCCTCCACAGAAATATATTTCATTCAGCGACGTGAATACGAAAACGAAAAGAGTTATCGTTGGTACTTGTTGCCGGTACCGCTAACGTTTCATGGTATGATGGATATGGCGGTCTCACCCTGTATACCCAGAGAAAACATCCGGTGTCAATATGTAGCAACACCCTTTGTGGTCAGCTTGAACACTGCGTTGTCAATTTGATACCGAGATTTTAACAAAGGTGTACAAATTGACACCATCTGTGGTCAGAACTAGTCACCATAGTGGTGCCGAATGAGCATTCTTTAGTGCAAATTTTGAAATATCCATACCGTTCCATTCTTTTTTTTTTTTTTTTTTTTTGTTCTCAGAATGTCAATAAAAATATATATTTCTATTTATTTCGAACATATTTTATTAAAGGAAATAATAAAATTCAGAATCAAGATAACAATAAATAAAATGCATTCGATTGACACGTGTTGTTGCTGATTTGAACATATATAAATACAAGTTGACAACGTTCGTTGTCATATTATTAAACATGACAATGTATCGTGGTCAAATACTAAGAATTGTAAAAACCTGTTGACAAACTGACGACAAGTGTTGTCAAAACTAAAGTGACAACGCATGATGAAAAATCGACAAAGAACGGTGTTAATTTCACAAAGTGTTTTCCCCGCCGTGTACAACTAACGACTTTAGACAACTCACAAGATTTCACTAGAATTGGATTTTTTAAATCATTTATGTATAGTCATGGCATGTTGCAAACGAAGCACACCTAGTATTTTGTGTGGGATTCGTGGTTCTCAGTGCCACGGGAAACCCACGTAGGTTTCTAATGTACGTAGCGATGATTGTAGCTCTCCTTTTAAACTTTTTAGGGTCGCCTATCGATTGACGACAAGTATTTTATGCTGTATATATTCAATGTCCTCGGATTGCTAGGATAAGCTCCCGGCGGACAGAATCCGCCAAAGAATTTTATTTCTTTCGGCGACGTGAGTAATGAAAACGACAGGTGCTTGAGCTTCCTTTAAAGGTAATGGCTTGGGTCAACTCACTAGATTATCTAAATTTCAATGGAATCTTTTTTCAGTCACTTATGGTTGGTAGCAAACAAAACTCTCTTTGGTTTCGGTTGGTATTCCGAAAATTCACTTGGAAATTGCGGACTGTCCCTTTCTCCATATGTTATTTTATTCTGATAGGTCAGCAATGGAGTCATGCTCTGACATGTAGGATTTCACATAATAATTCCCATGGAGCTCAATGTTTTTGAATAGTTTCTTGAGGCGTTTCTCTGCAACTTTCGATATGATGCCTTCAGTGGGAGCATCAATTTTATAAAATCTTGTGTAATCCCAGCCATAAAAATGAGATTCCACTACCTTAATAAGGAATTCGTAAGACTTCTTATTCCCACTAAATTGTAAAAACCGAAGATCTGCAGCTGACGAGAGAAAGATGGTTACACTGTTCGCAGAAATGTAGCCCTTCGACATTTACAAGCCGCTGCATTCGTTAAAGGGATTTCCACTCGTGCTTTGGACTTACTTACCGATAACAATCGAGGAATGCTTTCGTCCGACGGAAAAATCCATATTATCAACTAGGCTGACTAGGAGTTCTGTTGAGCACAGAATTCTTCCCCCCACAATTTTATTATTCGCACACAGTCTTATTCGCACATCCTCACTACCTCCAAGTGCTTCCGAATTCGTAAAAATATCGGTCATAGAGATGGGGTTTTTATCCACATATTCGATAGCCCTTCGACATGCCTCCCTGTCCAGTGCATCTTTGGTATTCACAAGCCGCTGCATTCGTTAAAAGGAATTTCCACTCGTGCTTAGGACTTACCTGCCGATAACAATCGAGGAATGCTTTCCTCCGACGGAAAAATCCATATTATCAACTAGGCTGTCTAGAAGTTCTGTTGAGCACATAATCCTTCCCCCCACTATTTTATTATGCTGGCTTGTGTTGGACTCCACGATATTTTCGTTGTTTCGAGTCTGAATAAATTTTGGGGTGTCTGATCTTGTGACGATTATGACTGATGGTGCCAAGGCGACCACATCTAGCATAGTTGAGGAATTGTTAATTTTTTGGAATTTTGTTTCAGAATCCATATGTCATGGAATTATTGGAGGTGGATATTACCTTGGCATAACCTCCTTATCACGACAAGGTCGTTGAGGCGCCCACGAAGAAACCAGACTCTGTTGGAATACTGTCGTTACCAAGAATACAAACTTAAAAACTGATTGCAACGGGATCACGTATCGTCTCATTTATACGTGTTTATATTTACAGGTGTTTCTCTTCATATATACGGCGATATAGACTTTTCTGGTAGGCCTATAATCGAGAAATTCACGCTTGTACCTTTATGCCAGAGTTGAACAGAACTAAATTGAGAATAAGTTTGTGAGAGCGTAAGTGGGAGATAATCATTAAAAATGTCTGACTAAAAGAGAAACAAAGAGAATACGTGTTTGGCCATCACCGCTATCGTACCATTTTGTGCATTAGAGCTTTAGGCCCTTCCCTCTTTATAGATCATGAAGAACAGGGCAATAACAACCAATCAGGTCAGAGTATAATATTCGTCTGCTCATGACGATATTCCACTGGTGTCATGAGAAGACGCCTTGTTCCAAGTTTTTAGACCGCGTTCTGCTCAGAAATATCTCTCACTGCATATTACTTATCTTCTCAAACAAATCTTACGCCTCATAGCTAACCACTAACTGGCCTATTGCTTTATTCCTCAGATGAACAAAACGAAACGCATTGGGGAGCTACCTGTTTCTAAATTCAATATACGGGCGAACTTAATGTTCTTATTTCACTTGCGGGATGAGGTATATATGGAAGTTGCAATATAAAGGGAAGCCAGGGAAATACTACGTACCCTCCAGGGTCATTCGACGTACAAATTTCGTTGGGATAATTTGTATTTATTTGGAATTTATTGTTGCGAGATTATAATTGCGAAGTAAAACATGCCAAGTTCGACATTTGTCTTCACACCAGAATAGTAATTTTCAGAACGGGGTTTGTAGTGTCTGATTTTTTTATAACCGAAAACGCTATCTGTTTCCAAAATGACAACAATTTAATACTAAATTTTTGTCAATTTGTAATCACCCTGTACCAGTTATGATTACACCTTTAAGATCGACGTAATTATGTCGTGTTTTAATAAAACATATACACATGCATATGTATAACACTTTCTGTTAATTTCTTTAAATAAATAACGGTATAAAATCACGTCTGAGGAACATCGTGGTCACTTCTCTGTAAAATGGACTCCATACAAATTGGAAAAACTAAACATATAAAATCGTTGTTTTTTATAACCTGCAGCTTTATGTTAAAATCGTTAAGTGTTTCAAATAGTCACGTAGCTTAATTTATTATTAATAATAAAAATATTTACTTACACTTAACAAAAATTCCCTTGCAGAAAGGGTCTTCCACATGGATGCAATTCGTTCTCATTAAATTGGTTTAATGTTGTTTTCATTTTTGTTTTGTATCATTTCCTAATAAGTTGTTAATACAAAATTCCAAATTAAAAAAATTAAATATGAAGTATAATATTATATAATTAGTGAAAAAATAATTGTTATTTGTTGTATTATTTTAAAATTCCTCCCAAAAAAAGAAACTTGTTCAAAATTGTTAAAACCAAAAAAAAAGTAAATAAATAAAATAAAATTTCCAAAATAATAAATTTTAAATAAACTTGTTTTGTTTTCTTTTTATTTTTGTGTTTAATTATTAATTTTTTCATGGAAGATCCTTTGAATGAAATATCCCAAAACTAAATTTTTAAAATAGGTTAGCTGATCTTAGTAAAAGTGGGTTTAGATTTATGAAATCCAGTCGATCTCAAATGTCAATTTCATGGTGTATACGTGATAAAAATAATCCACTGGATTTGTGAAAATGTTTAAAGTGACGTATACGCTATGGAATTGACATTTGAAATCGTGTGGATTTAGTAGTCTAAACGCGTTCAAATATCATTTAGTAAAAAGGAGTTAAAACCTTAAATAATTATTTTTCTATTTAAAAAAAAAATAAACTTCTATCTCACTGTGATTTTTAGCTAGAGAAGTTTTAAACCCAACGAAACTAATTGCAATATTGAAAAAAGGTAATAGTAGGAAAAATTACACTAGATCACATTGCATACACTCTGTTTACACTGACATACACGTTTTTAATTTAAAGGCATAACTCACGCCTCACTCACATGCTATAAAATTATTCGAAAAAAACAACTACGATTTCTTTTGTGTTGGCATAGGGCAGCGAATATTGATATTGTTTTCAGTTTCCATTCATTTGTCATATATCCCCCCAAAATTAAAAAAAATGTGTGTATTTAAGAAAATCTGTAATCAATGAAAACTTATTCAGAATGTTAGAAACATTAAATAATGTATCATAATTTCCCGCAATTCACTAGTACATTGTGAGTACTTTAAAATTCGTTAAAAATCTGTACATAGATAACACACTTATCGACCAACGGTGATTTCCAGTATTATCGACAGTTGAGATTAAATGTGTGACATAGGTGATGTCAATATATAATATGAATTAGTTTGAGATATATTTAAGTGATTATTTTACATTTTTTTTTCGATTTTAATTCTCCCATTCCAAGTAAAATTTAATTTACTGCATAGTAAGGCCCAGAACATAGTTTTTAAAATACTATATTATTGAGGCTTTAAGCAATCTACAATATGACGTTTAAACAGTTTTAACGAACTTACAAAAATGCAACTCTGTAAGCATAGGTTTGTGTTAGTCAGAAATAGAGTATAATTATGTGCACTTAATAATTGAGAGCAGAAAGCGATAGGAACAAATCGCCACCTCAACATCCGACACCAGGATCAAGTTAATTAAAACTGTATGTCAGACCACGAACAAATTAATTCAATTGAAGGACTTCCTGAAAAGATCTGGGGAAGACTACATAGTTAATTTCCAGCTTATTAACCCTTTAAGACTAAATGTTGACCGTAGGCAATTTAGAACAAACATACCTTTCTAAGCTATTATTTTGGTTTCTAATCTATTATTTTAGTTACTTACAATTTTTCTCTGGACTGAATATATGAATTACAGTTATATAAATATGATCTATATTCATGCTATAAAATCATCGGACCTCAACTTCAGAGTCACGATCACTATGGTCCGCCTGATCCGAAATAAAGTATTCTCATCGTCTAAGATCACATCCTGGGCCGCTTGCGTTCTTTTCACTGAAAATTTCAGACCTTTTGCTGGAGTATACATGAAATCTAAAATAAGTTTATGTGCTTCGCCTTAAAAAGTACGATAAATTCATATATATGTTTTTATACCCTACACAACTATATTGTAAGGGTATTACAGCTTTGTATGTTCACAAGAGATTGTAACGCCGCGAAATTTTGGTCTCAGGCCCACATTTTAGCGTACCAGTTGTCATATATTGACTAGCTGAGTTGGTCTAAACTTGTGTGTCCGTCCGTCTGTCCATTATAATTTGTAAACACGCTACAGGCCACAGTTATGGACCAATCATTACGAAATTTTGCATGTAGGACCGGTTCTGATCAATGAAATACCCTATTTAGGATGAAATGGTTCGAAAACCTTATTTTGTATCTGTTTTTTCTGGTCGCTCTAGAGTAAAAAATAAAAAACGTTCAATATTTTGTGGGTCATATGGACCTAGACTTTTGTGTGAAAAATGGCAACATTTGTATTCTATGGCGAATATATTTCGTCCTAAATGACATATACTGGAGAAGTTGACAGTATATCCAAGAGGAGAGGATGACCTTTATATTTCTAGCAATAATATGGCTCTATGTACTTGTACTTGGACAGTAGTGTTATACGTAAATATTTAAGGTGGGCTAGGTATTCTGATATTGTTTAGTATTATCATTACCGCACTGATCGCTACGAACTTTTACACACCTATAATTTCGGAGTTGATCTGATTATATTTAGGAAATGCAAAAGGACCAAATATTCGGAAAGCGTAAGAAGTACCATTGCCCTCAATTCGGTCAAGAGTGTGCCCAAGCACGATATGCAGATCGGCAGAAAGTAAGAGTTCCGTGATAGTAGTGTAGGATATCAAATGGTTGGCCCCTTTCAAATATACGGCTCCGCTCACTGGTTTACAAAAATATTTTATGGTGGTGTAGTGTGTGCGTGTGTGGAGTTTCTCTAGTTTGATTTTTATAGGAAGGAAACGCCTATATTATCATAATCCTTATTATATAGTAAACTAAATGGGAGGCTGCGAAAAAATTGGCTATGAATCTATTTACTCCGGCGCTCCGAACTCCAATTAAGATTATTTGTCGACATAAAATCGATTCTCTTGACATTGAGATCCCAAGAAAATATAACAGAAAAATAAATAGGATGAACAGAATTTTTTATCGAGACTCTAGTTTTTTCCGAACTCCTGATGTCGTAAAATAGTTCCTGGATTTGCTATGACTTCCATATGACATTTTGTCTTTATTATGGTAATATAAATATGTATACTCTATACAAATACCTTGTAAAAGAATTACAAGTTTGTTTGGTTCCAAGAGTGTGTAATGTCATGAAAAATTAGTCCTAGCCAATGCGATGTTGCTATAAATGTCCATGTCCTATGTCCTTTATAACTTCAGATACTTATATACACTCTTCTGGTAATGATCTTTTAGTAATTAGGTAAAATAGAGTTCGGTCGGAATTCTGGACTTTTGGGTGTATGTACTCGGATATGGAAATTATACTAATATATATCGAATGTGTCTATTTTTACAACATGCTTTCCATTACGATATCCTTGCTATAGGTCGAATAGGTGGTGAAATTTTGCCCACACTCGGGTATTAGTCCCAATTTAGATTAGGCGAGTTTACATGAGGCAAATGTTTGCAGGAGAGAGGGGCAACGGAATAGAAATTGAAAAAAAAAAAATTGTTCGTACCGGCATTTTTCTGGCAATTCGTTTTGTGTGTTTTCTTTGTAGTGTTAGTAATTTGAAATACCAATCCAGAACATTGTCACAAAATGTAAAAAAATATATTTTTGAAACCGAATTGCCTTGTATAGACGCATGAAGCAAGTTCATAAGAGAACGATAAGAATAGCCGCAAGTAAACTCACCTATTTAAATCAGGACTTATCAGAAAATTTAATCGGCTCAAATCAGCTATTCTACATTGCCAATTTTTCTCAAACTTTCTACACAAAATTTCGTCCCAAGGTCTTAGAAGAACCACTTAAAAACCTTTTTTGGGAAGTTTATTTTAAACTGTATAATTTTTCCTTTGTAACGAATTAGACAAAATATGTTTGCTGATTACAGATTGAAAATACACAAATTGTAAGCAAAGAATTTAGATCAAAATATTTAAAAATGAATAACCGTATTATCAAAAATAAAATCACTGCCAAATTATATATATGAATAATTCTATATGAGAACCAAATTAGAACCATATCCCTTAGATCCTCCTCCAAAAATCTATGAATTTCCTGAGACAAAAATCATAAAATCTCCCCAAAAATTTTAAATATTTTTAATTCCACTGAATTTTGGTTTATCTTTCATACATAACACAAACCAACAAGCTCAGAATACACATATTGTAGAAGTTATACAAAAAACAAACACAACAAATCTAGACAAAAAAATAAGGTCTGACAGGATAACAAGAAACCTAAACAAAAACCCACCAAAAACAAAACGAGTCATAGTAGAGAAGAAATAGCTAAAGTAGGAACAACAACAAACCAAAAATCTTAGAATTTTTGTAAAATACAAAATTTTAGAATTTAGTATATCAGATAGAAAAAAAGAAGAAACCAAAATAAACAAAAGACCACCACCATAAAGCTAAAATTCAACACTACTTTTTCCTTAACAAAACAAAGAAAAAAATCCCTGTAAAATAAAATAACAGAAAAGGACTAACTAAACAAAATTAAAAATAAAATGGAATATAAAAAACAACAAATTTAAAAAACATATTTACATACAACTTACTAGAAAAAACAATAAAAATTCTTGAAACTAACAACAATAACAACTACACCTTTTAAGCAACAATAAGTAATAAAAAAATAACAACAACAATAAATAAATACATTTTAGTACAATTATGCACCGTGCACCAAACTTTTAAAAGAACAATTTTTCAAAACACCACCAACTGCAACAATATGAAAAATAAAACCTTAAAACAAATTTTAAAAAACTCAAATAAAAATTATTAAATTTTTCTTTTTTTTCAAATTCAAAACATGCCAAAAAGAAAAACCACACAAAAACACACAACCCAACTCATTTGGTAAACGAGTTATAAACACCAGATTCCAGAACAAAAATAAAATTCACACATTTTCGTCTCATTTTATTCAGAAAACCAACAAAGAAATTCGAAAAAAAAAACGCCAAAATTTCTTTACATTTAACAACTACAACATACACACACATTAAAATCGCTATGAGGAAACTTAATAGAGAACTAAAAAAGCTTCAGAACAAACACTAAAGGTTGATTGGCATTACAAACAAAATTGAGCTTAACAAAACTCTAGACTCAATATCGTTAAAAAAAGAAACTAAATAAAGCCGACAGGGCGCGATTTTTTCAAAAGTAAAACCAGAAAAAAGTAACACCCACAACAATAACAAAACGGAAACGCTAACCCTATTAAACAACAAACTACAGCAGCTACAACTACCAACATATTTGAATAATTCTCTGTATAGTATGCAAAAATTAAACAACAACAAGAACTAATGGCTCAAAGAGAAACCGTAACAAAATAAAAAAAAAACTACAAAGAATCTAAAATAAACCTTTTACTAATTGTTATTAATTTTCTAAAAAAAATACGAAAAAATCTAAAAAATAGCTAAGCTTTTTTAAATAAAGAAAAAAACTCACATGGAATTTATTGATTTCCACCTCCCCCCAAAACTTATTTAGTGAGCAAGTAAAACACGAATGCTAAGCCTTTTTCCTAGTTCAAAAACAAAAAATTATAAAAAAGCAAAATTGTGACAAAAAACCTGGTTGTAGTAAATGAATATTTCCTCTATCTCTTTCTCTCTCTATCACTATGTCTCTCTCTATTTAAACATTTAAATTATCAATCGATCCTCATTCCGTACAAAACATTTTTGAATAAATATATATTTTCAAAACATTATTGCTGAGTTGAAAACAAAATGGAAAAGTGTTACAATTTTAAGTTGAACAGTAATAAAATCGCTAAATTGACAACATTGCTTATTCTGCATTACCGGCAATTTATAATGCAGTTTATACTGCATACCGACATGTTGATAATAACATTGATCGTTGCTTATACATTATTATCGACTGTATAATAGCTGGGTCGATAACATGGTTTTTTTGCAGAGTTGGAAAATTACAATTTCCTAAAAGTTCTAATTTGGCACCATTTTTAATTAATTTTATAAATTATGTGCATATCTATTCTATATAAAGGAAATATAGATACAGTAGATATCGGATATAAGCACATCTCATATAAGAAAAAATCGCATATAAGACAGATTATCAAAAGCACAGAGCTTATACTTTCTTATATCCGATAATTCCAAAAAAAAACGCATATAAGAAAGAAATCTCCGGTTTTTTTGAGTTTCTTATATCCGATATCTACTGTACATATATACAAAATAATTTTTTAAAGAACATGAAATTATGTCTACCCTCCGCATGAAGTGCTTTTTTTATTTATTAATAAAATCCATTAAAAATGCATAAATTTTCGTATTCCTGGCGACTAGTCGATTACAAAACCTCCTTAAAAAATTGTGGGTATGTCCGTCTAATTTTAGCGTCAGTTTTTCACTACATTGAAAGTTTTAACTGCACTCTTCAACATCATTCGCTACATTTTACTATATTTCCAATTAGAATTAAAATCCACATTCATTGTACGCCGCGAAATATTGGACCTGGCGTGCACCGATCGTTCAAAAAATCGGTCAATATTTAGGGGGTCAAACTTTACATTTGATGGTGTACATATTTACTCCTGACGAATATATACCGGAGAAGTTGACAGTATATCCAAGACGAGTGGTTGACCTTTAAATTGAAACCAATAATATGGCTGTATGTAGTCGGAAAAGGTAGTTATACGTAAATATTTACAGCGGGCTACATATTCTTCGGATATTATTTAGTATTACCATTCCCCTAGTGATTGGCGGAAATGTAGCGCTGATCGATTTGAAGATTTACACCAAGTTTCGGTTATGGTCGAAGGCGACGACTATAATTTTCGGTGATGATCAGATGCTATTAAATCGACCGAAAACTTTATTTTTCTGGGTTTCTAGTCCCTCTAGAGGCCAAATGAGCGATGATAAGGAACGATCAATATTTTGCGGGTCTAATAAACCCAGACTTTTTTTTTGTGAAAAAAAATAATTTCCTTTATAATTTCCCTTACTTACTTAGCTGGCTTGTAACAGAACTTTCGTTCCATAAGCCGAGTTTAAAAAAGATTTCCAGGCGCATCGGCCTTTTGCGCAGTTTTTCCAATTGAAAGACCATATTTGGCAATGTTGTCTACCACTTGGACTTTCCATCTTATTCGTGGCCTTCCCTTCTGCGGGTATATTCATCCATTCTCACAACAAGACCTAGCCAACATACTTGCTGCAGCTCAATACGCCTAACAATGTCGATGTCCGAGAATAGCTGGTACAACTTATGGTTCATTCGACGGCGATATTCACCGTCAACGCAGATCGACACATAGATCTTTCGGAGAACTTTTCTCTCAAACACTCCAAGAGCTGCCTCATCTGCTTGCGCAAGTATCCATGCTTCAGTTCCATATAACAACACGGGTAGTATCAGCGTCTTGTAGAGTGTGAGTTTGGTCTGGCGGGAGGTGGGCTTGCTTTTGAGTTGTTTGCTCAGACCATAGTAGCATCTGTTGGACATCACTATCCTTTTCCGGATTTAAAAACTGATGTCATTCGTTTTGATGTCATTCCATAAGCCGAGCTTAAAAAAGATTTCCAGGCGCATCGGCCTTTTGCGCAGTTTTTCCAATTGAAAGACCATATTTGGCAATGTTGTCTACCACTTGGACTTTCCATCTTATTCGTGGCCTTCCCTTCTGCGGGTATATTCATCCATTCTCACAACAAGACCTAGCCAACATACTTGCTGCAGCTCAATACGCCTAACAATGTCGATGTCCGAGAATAGCTGGTACAACTTATGGTTCATTCGACGGCGATATTCACCGTCAACGCAGATCGACCCATAGATCTTTCGGAGAATTTTTCTCTCAAACACTCCAAGAGCTGCCTCATCTGCTTGCGCAAGTATCCATGCTTCAGTTCCATATAACAACACGGGTAGTATCAGCGTCTTGTAGAGTGTGAGTTTGGTCTGGCGGGAGGTGGGCTTGCTTTTGAGTTGTTTGCTCAGACCATAGTAGCATCTGTTGGACATCACTATCCTTTTCCGGATTTAAAAACTGATGTCATTCGTTTTGTTTATGGTATATAAAATCGTTGACTACCTCGAAGGAATAGTTCTCAAGTTCCACAGTTGGTCCGCGTTGATGCCATCAGCTTGGTCTTCACAGCCGTATTAATTTTGCAGGAATGCCAAACGCAGACATGGCTTTATACACCTCTGAACGGATAGGGCTGTCGAATGCGGCTTTATAGTCGACAAATAGATGTCAATGTGTTTTTCGTGTTTTTTTTTTTTTTTTGCCAGGATTTGGCGCAGAGTGAAAAGGTGGTCGATGGTGGATTTGCCAGGTCTGAAGCCGCATTGGTATGGTCCAACAATGTCATTGACCATTGGCTTCAGTCGTTCACACAGTACGCTGGATAGCACTTTATATGCGATGGGAAGGAGACTTATTCCTCTATAGTTGGCACATATCGTCTTATCTCCTTTTTTGTGTTCACGCCGATTAAATATAATTCGGAAAATCTGCCAGGATAAGACAGAGAATCGGTTGATTTCTAATCGGTTAACTGGTTTCAAATATCATAAAATATTGTCCAGGCTGGAAATATAAATCCACAGAAACTTCAGTGGTAGTTGTGTAGGGTATCATATAGTGATAGATGAGGCATTGTTTATGTGGATCATCGGGTACATTGGGAAATGTTGATAATTTGTATTAATATTAATGTTGAACATAAATAAATTGGGAGTAAGTGCGATGAGAGTGCAATTGAGGGATCATCATCAAACGTTATCGTACCATAAACGCTATCGTACTATTTTGTGTATAAGTGATTTCTATTGAATTTATTGTGAAACTGCATTTGCATCACAACAGATATTTCTAATATTCCAATCAACCTAAAATAGTTTCTTCCCTAGTATATAACTTAAAAAGTCAAGTAGATGGCTTTGAAGAGTAAGGCGTCGAAAATACTTTCAGATTTCCCAAAACATGTTTTTTAACGCTTCAATTGAATAGTCTGGCGATCATTGCTCACTCATTTCGGCAATATAAGAAAGTAATTGGGCGCCAAGTCAAGTCTATGCTACGGATGACTCATCCATTCGTTTAGACGGTAAAAATGATTCCTCTTTTCTTATTAGATTTTATTTCTTTCAATTCCTCCGGCAATTTTTAGGCAAACAAATTGTAAGGTGTCACTCAGTATTGACCTCCTACGTTGCCCAAGAACAGTCGCCCCATTTGCTTCGAAGTGTTTTTTCTCGTCTCCCGATGGCGCTTCGTCTTTGAAACATCATTGAAGCACGGCACATTTGGTATATTACAATTTTCTTTGCAGCACCGCGATTTTGCTATATTAAAAATTTCTTTGCATTCCGAGGACCCAAATTTCATCACGCTTGTCAAATAACAATACGATCCTACAGCCGGAGGTTCAAGCTATAACGGAGAGTCTAAACCGGTAAGTTTAAACTCTGACTAAAATACAATTAATATAATGACAGATAATAGGCATGCTATAATAGCAATAACTTCCATAACATTTAAACCAACATTTGTTCTGGAAGGTATGAAAACCGTAAATAATTTCTAACAAGTGTTACTAGCCTATCCATTATAAATCTGAACAACGCCAAACCAAAATCTGAACAATGATAAGCCAAAGCAAATCTCAGAACTTAACGAAATAAAAATTAGCAGCCTGATAGGCATTTTCACAGGAGAGCTCAGCCTGCAGGCACACTCACAAAAGATTGGGGGCATGGAAAGCAGCAGATGTAGAGCGAGTGGAGAAGACATCGAACCGATGGAACATTTTCAATGGCACTTCCCAGATTGAACGTATAGTGGTAAAGATTATCAATAAATGTTTGTAAATTGTGCTGGTATTATTTGATACCGAGCTCCTGAATTCGCTCGTCTGGAATTGAAAATTTAACTACATATATTTTTATATGGCGCCCAACGTTCTAACCAAACTCACTTTGAAGTGGATTATTTCATATTTAGTCACACAAACATATCAGATATAAACTTAATTGAGGATCTAGGATCAATAAGAATAAAGTTCTTATTTCGGTGTTGGAATTTGTAGTTATTTCAATATATATTGGTATAAATATGAGAATACACGTCGTTCAAGAAAATATTGAAAATATATTACTCTTGAATATGCTGCTAAAATTTCAACATCAAAATCACAATACTTGACCTACAGTTTCTTGGCATAGAATGCGCGCGTCTTCCGCGTTGGCTGTTGGATGCCGATCTATTAAGGGAACAAAACAGAGGGCTCACATTCCACGATCTAACGACACTTCATTTCAACATAATTGCACTTTACTTGGTATTTAGGATTCATAGTGTATAAACCCATTCTAAAGTGATGCTGGTCCTTAAACCCCGTCTCTATTTTGTTATTCTATATTCTAATATCGTTAATGTCATAAAAACAAATAAAACAACTTCAAATACATTTGATCTGATGTGGCAACGCAATATAAAGTTAATGCTGTTTGTCATGTCGGTAATGCAGTAATTTTAATAAACCTCATGACAGTGGTTGGTAATAGTGACAGTGACACTTCAACTTAAAATTGTAACACATTTTCCTACGACTGACTTTAAAATCCCTCTCCCCTTCCTTCCTTTCAAAGATAAATAAAAAACTTAAGAATAAACAAGAAAATAGATGAGTTGTTATGAGTGTGATAGTAAAAAACAACAACAATTACCAAAGAACAAAGCAAACAAACTGAAACAGAAAAAACAAACTTTATGTTGCATCTTTAATTTTCATTGAAATTGAATGCATTACTTCAAAGCAAATACATAACTATAAAATTGTTAAAACAAAACATACGAAACTAAAATCTGTTACAAAATTCTATATAATAAACTATGCTATACAAAAATAAAAAAAACATACAAGCTAGACAAAATATATATTTAAAAATAAATTTGTTGAATAATATGTAAAATATATAGTAATGCTATGTGTAAATTACCAAAAAAACCTAGTACCTTTCTTTTATTGAGAGTAAAAAACCGATTAACAACAAAATTAAAATTAAGAAAAAACTACAAAGAAAAAAAATCCCAAAGTGTAAGTAAATACAGCTAGCTAATGTTAGTGGCTATAAAGAATGAAAAATATATAGAAACAAAAATCATTAAAATTCCCTACAAAAAAATTTAAAATAAAAATTTTATTTAAATCATTTGTAAAAAATAAATAAAAAATGTCAAATTTAGGAAATGCTATATATTTCGATATTATTTCATATTAAATTTTGTATAATTCATTTAATAAGGGCTTCAAATCGTTACTTTATAATATGAATTTTTGTTTTTATTGGATAAAAATATTCGTTCAAATATTTTTATAATGTATCCATTGCTTCTCAACCTTGATCGAAAATTATTGCCTTAAAGGCGTTGATTGTGAGCATGATTGGATACACCATATCGATTAAGTTTTCGTACACTATATTCAATTGTACGAGAAGTTCCGATTCGACCTTCTTTGATACGATCCTCAAACAAAACTAGGTAATTAATTTAGTTCCATAATTCCTTTTAGTTCTATCGTTCATAGGTACACTTCAATTTGATCAATGAACGATTGGATCGAACGGAACAATGCAAAAGGAACTAGATGACGACAAGTGCTGAACTTAGTAATTTGAACTAGTTAGTTCCGGAAAGACCCAGCACATGCATGTAATATGGCATATCAATTTTTTCATGTTCCATGTTTTGAATAGGAGTATGGCACAATAAACAGGCAGTCCATTTAGCGCAGCTGATGGCTCGATTAACTGTCAAAGTGAGTAATTTCTTATTGTATTCGATGTGCAATGTTGCCAACCACGTGAAATATTATATGGAAAATTTTGGCAGATGGTCGAGACAAAAACAAAGGTTTTTGTTGTGATACATCACCTTATTATTGCATCATGAATAGGAGTAAGTAAAACGACTTTCGACTAATCAATTAATCGACTCATTGTATAGAAAAGTTTAAAAATCGATTTTTGATCTTTGAGGAAATCGCAAAGTCGACTTTTCAAAATCGATTTTCCATTTTTTCATAAATACTTAGTTTGACAAAATTGAAAGATCGAAAAGTCGGCTTTTAAGTAAAAGACAAAAATCGAAAAATCTAAAAGTCGAATTTTGCAACCCTAGTTTTGAATATATTCCAATCCAATCTATATCTTCCCGTCCACTGACAGAATTAACTAACGTGTACCAATTTAGAGTCTAAACGCAACCAGAGAGTCACGAGTCCCCGTCATACTTTTTCGCCGGCGTGAAAACCAAACGAAAGAGTTAGCGTTAGCGGCACAAAATGTCAATTATTTGTTTTCATTTTCTGACAGAAAATTTTACGTTGTGCAAACCAAAATCAATTTATTATTTAATAAACAATAATGTCAAGGAACTTGGATAAAATTATCGAAAAAAAAATATTTTTCTTCCATTTTATTAATTCGTTAAAAAACATCCACAATCTTTGAAAATATTTGTTTTTTCAACAGCACTGCCATATGTTTTGATATAAATTCTCATTGAAATTTGGTAGCACTGTTGATTTTTACCTAAAATATGGCAACTCAATTGAGAGCAAGAGAGAAATTTTGAGTATGACGCTGAGCAAAAATGAATAAAATCTATTCTAGCGTCATGCCGCTAGACGCGAACGTCAGCCGTCGCGATTTCCCGTTGCCAATAAGAAACACACGGCAAACGACACGACGGAAATATGGAACTGCAGAGCCAACCGAAGGTGGATTTGGTAATCGTCCTATTTTCGGTATTTTAGCCGAATTATCCACTGAAGTGGATATAATATGACATTCAAGATCCTTGAAGGGTGAGAAACATGATTTCGTAGGTTGAAAAAAACCCTTGCACAAAATGTTAAAAATAGGTGTATGTTTTGAAGTAGTCCTCATATAAAGGTCCCGACCCATTGAATGCGCATAACTTGTTGGAAGGTAGAAAAAGTACGGTCCAGATGATGAGAACGACACTCATACAATGATCGATCACCATCAACACGTTTATTGCATTCTTCAAATAAAATGCATTCAAATTGGATGGGTGTTGGTTATACATTGAGAACCCAAAACACCAAATAACAATTCCAATGAAAAAAGCTCACAAATGTAGGCCATGCCGAATATTAATAATCTTGTATACTCACAGAGAAACGTCCCAAAATTGGAATCGATCAGATTATTAGTTTTTGAGTTATCGTACCCGTCATTCAAAAAAAGGGTGTTTAGATAAAAATGCGTTTAAAGTTTGAGAAGCCCTCTTGCCGCCATTTGATCCTAGCACAATAAATCGGCTATATCTTCAAGAGTTGTTGAGATTTTCACTTGATAGGGATATTCTTGAATTAGTGTAGATTCTAATTAAATCAAAATATAAAATTAAAGTTTTTGAATCCGGGAATGGGGGGTGGGGTCCCCTTAAGTAGAGTTTAGCTAGACATTCAGAATCCCAAATACCAAATAAATTTTGTACGTTATTAGGTTTCCGATGTTTTATTAAGGTGTTGCAAGCCGAATGACTAATTTCATATAAACTCCACTTTATGCTGGAGGGTATACAAAGTGTAATTGCATTTCTATGACTGTTAATCGAAAAAGCAATTTGCCCGATTGACCCATTTACATACCGCATTCACTTCGAAATTTACGATCCGAAATATTATTTGAAGATAAATATCTAGAATGGATATAAATTCGAATTTGACAATCTAGTTCAAAGAGCGGTTCAGTCTTTCTCGTTCCTTTTTAGAATGGATCTAGTTCCTTAATATAGTTCCGAATTCAAGATAGTTCATTCGTCCACATAGTTCCCAGTTCATTCGCCGATGGTTTTTAATAAATTAATATTTAGTAGAATATTCAGTAACGTTATTCTGTAACTACTTAATAACGAATTGCCGATGATTGTCGATTATTTATTTAGTTACTTTACATTTATAAATAATTTTATTATTTACCCAATATAATTTGATCAAACTAGTTTAAAGGACCTATTCTGCATAAGTATCGATCGCTACTGCATCCGCTTATTAATTTATCCAGTTCATTTCCTCCAGTCGTTCATATAGATATTTCTTTAAATTGACCGAATTAACTGCCGATGAAGGATTGATCAATAAGGAACTAATTGAACGAACTAGTCCGTTTAAGAAGCAAACCGAAATTTTGTATGAAGGTAAAGGATAAATAATCTTCCATTGATCAAAAAAGGGGACGAAATGAGAAAAAGAAACTGTTGGAACTAAAAAGCTAGACCTAGTTCCTACCGTTCCTTTATTGGAATAGTTCCAATGAACTAATATTTTATACGTATTCTGGATAAGAGCAGAATTTGAAACACACCAACAAATTATAAAGTAATCGAAAAAGAATGTGAGTTCCAAAAATTATAACCGTGACTTTAGTAATGTATTTAGGTAGGAAATATTTAAGAAAGATCACGAACTGAATTAAAAACAATTAACATTACTTGGTCTGCCTTTCTTGGTCTTTATGCGTTATATGGCGTATTTAACATTATTTTGACGGTGAATCCGATTATCATCTGTTCGTAATGGGTTACTCATATTTTTTGTGTCATACGTTCAATTTGTAACAGATTTGGCAAAATTGATAGACCAAAATTCAACTTTTTCATTAGAGCAAAAAGTCGAGGTAAATCGAGGTCGTTCGATTTTGAAGTCCATATAAATTTGTTTTTAATTTTACTGAAATTTGGAAACCATTCTTGCTAAACATTTTAGTAAATTTACAACAAAAATATATATAATTAAAAAATGCTTAATATTGAGTGAATGAATTTAAGGCTTATAATAATTAAATATGTAAAATAATAAATTAAAAAACATATTTCCAAAAAATTAATAAACCAAAAATCACCATAAACAAACATTTTTAGAACATTTTATGTATGTTATAATGAATTCAGTAACAAAAAAAAACAAACCAAACATTACCAAAGACAGATGATACACTAAATGTAGTTTAGTTTATGTAAAATTTAAATTATATTAAAAATAATAAATAAAAAAATACAAAAAAAAAACTATAAACAAATGCTGTTATTTATATTGAGCTAACTGACTTGAACTTCAAACCAAACCAAAAAAAAATAGAAAAAAGCATTTAATAAAAATACAAAAAAAAAATATTAAACAAAAAATAAACAGAAACGGCTTAAGTTATATATACATACATATAAATATATACATAATGTTATATAACTATATTAATATATAGTAAAGAAAGATATATAAATTAACATTTGCTTAATTTGTAGATGAAGAAGGCGCGAAATTTATTGAAAAAAAAATGGAGTAAAGACATTTTTGTAGTTAACTTTAACAAAATACCTTAAACCAGACTTTGTTGTAGATATACATACCCATATATATTTATTTAATATATTTATAATATATTAATTGTAAAAAAATACTTTTGATTTAATTTTAATGATGACTGGAAAAAAGATAGTACAGAAAAGCTTGCTTACTTTGAAATATATTTTTTATTAATTTCAAATTATTTCCAATAACCGAATCATTTGCCTTAAACACACACACACGCTCATTTGTCATGTAGAAACATTATCGCTAATGTTAGGACACAAAAAAATATATATTTGTATTTTGGATTTGATAATATTATTTGTTTTCTAATTTCTTTTATTTTTTTAGATTATTATTTTGACTATTTAATTTTAGAAATCGCCTGCCCTAGGTTGTGACTTTAATTGACAATCGTTTAACGAAATATATTAACAAAAACAAATTAAACAGGTCTAAAGTCAAGGAATATTTAACTTGACATACAACAACAAACAACAATGAGCTTCATATAATAATATTTTGCCAATAGTTTACTATATATTATTGAACAAAAAACAAATTATATATTAAACAGATTGAAAGAAAGTTAAAAGGGCGATTTAATTCGAAAATTTAAGTTATATTTAGTTAAAATGGCTAAAATATTGTGGAGTAATTAATCCTTCTTCAATACAAAAATGTCTGACATTTCTTGAAATATTTTTAAATTTGTAACAATATTCGAAAAAAGAATATTTTGTAAAATCGCGAAGCCAATTTAGAAGCTGAAGGTGGATAAAAACAGAATTATTAAGATACAACCTTTAGATGAAGGTGCGACTTAATTGACCGAATTAACTGAACTAAATAAATGAACTTGTCCTTTTAAGGAGCGAAAAATATTGAACTGCAACAAGAGGAGACTACCCAACTATTTTTGTAAAGCTAAAGGATAAAGATTCTATCATTGATTTATGATACGCGTTATATTAACAATTTCAGACGGCATCTTCAGATCAATTATTCAAAAGTGGCACGGAGCTTTTGCCTTTTGTTGGATTTGTCCTGAATGAAAAGAAAAGGAAAATATATGTCATAATAATGACACGGTTGATATCTGCAGCTATTGGAAGAAAACAAAGACACAAAAGTATAAAGCAGATCTCTGATTTTATTTACATTTTATAAACACATTATCGCGTATTGGCGTTTTTATTGTAATACCTGATTCCCCCTGGATATTTTTTTATAAAATATTTTGTCAAAATGCATTTAGTCTTTACGGTTTCGATGTCTTTGAAGAAAAATGTAGTAGGGATAAGTAAATCGATTTTCGACTAATCGACTTATGAAAAATTGATTACGAATTAGAGTGGGACAATTTAGTTCACGAATGGATCGAATTTTTCCTTTTTTTAGAACTAGTTCGTTCTCGAACTATACATCTTTACTTTAAATGATACGGGCAAAGGTAAATTTATATAGAATCGGCTTCTATCAGGTGTCTGTAAATTAGAGTTGGGTAATCTTGTTTACGGAACGAATCGATCTTTCTCACTCCTTTTTTTAAAAAAAAGAACTAGTTCCTTTGCTCCATGTAGTTCTCACTAATAGATTTATTGAATCTCTCTTTAATCGTTATTATTGTTTTTTTCGCACACATAGTTCCATGGTGTTTCGTTGATGGATGAAAAAGCAAACAAATTAAGCAAAAATGGAACAAAAGTTGATTTTAACAATTTATATTTAGTAGAATATTGGGAATTAGTGTTGGGCAATCTAGTTCACTTAGCGGATCGATATATCTCGTTCCTTTTAAAAAGGAACCAGTTAATTAATGTAGTTCTCTTGCTCTATATAGTTCCTTTACTCCATACAGTTCCTTTGCTCCAAATGGTTCTTTCGTTCCATATAGTTCCGACTCCTACATAGTTCTTTGAATTTGTCTCTCTCTTTCAACGTTCTTTTTTTTTGTTTTTTTTTTTCATATAGTTCATTTGCTCCATATAGTTCCTTTACTCCATACAGTTCCTTTGCTCCAAATAGTTATTTTGCTCCATATAGTTCCGACTCCTACATAGTTCATTTGAATCTCTCTCTTTCATCGTTCTTTTTGTTTTTTTTCGTGTTTTCCATATATTTCCTTTGCTCCATATAGTTCATTTGACACATATAGTTCCTTTGCTCCATACAGCTCATTTGCTTTTTATTATTCCTTTGTTCTTTATAGTTCCTTTGCTCCATATAGTTCCTTTGATCCATATAGTTCCTTTGTTCCATATAGTTCCTTTACTCCATACAGTTCCTTTGCTCTTTATAGTTCCTTTGCTCCAAATAGTTCCTTTTCTCCATATAGTTCCGACTCCTACATAGTTTCTTTGAATCTCTCTCTCTCTCTATCTCTCTCTTTCATCGTTCTTTTTGTTTTTTTACGCACGGAACTATGTGTTGATTTGTTAATAAATGCAAAAATTGAAAATTGTGCAAAAATGATAACGGAACGAGATCAGAAAAAAAGAACGAGAAAAAAGGAAAAGAAAAAAGAACGAGATCAAAAAGGAACGAGATAAGAAAAAGAAACTATATTAATTATAGAGCTGGAACTAGTTCCGATCGTTCCTTTCTCGGAATAGTTCCAATGAACTAGTTGGTTCCGGAACTACCCAACTCTATTCATAATTCCACTGCGGGATAATTTATCTACTTAAATTTCATTAAACATTTCATAATTTATACAATAATAAATTAATAAGCTACTTTTTATATATATTTTACAAAGTGAACGAGATTATATGAAGGAATGATAGGAACTTAAGAACTGGATCCAGTTCCTATAAAGGAAGGAGATTAAATGAAGGAATGATAGGAACTTCCGAAACTACCCAACTCTACTAGAAGTCAATTTGTTTCAGATTCAAATAAATAATAATAAATGAGAAAAGCTAAATTATAAAATATCCACATATACTCATCAATCCAAAAAGGACGAAAAAGCAAAACTCAAACTCAAAAGTCGTTTAATCAGTTTCATTCCCTTCATCTATAATTGTCACTGAATCTTCTTGTTCTACTAACTGCAACGAATAATAGTTGTTCCTAGAAGAAGTATATTTATTTCAAGACTTCATTGTAATGCTACAGTGAAGAATATTATCGGTTATATACAACCTAAAAACAAAATATTAGTAATGACGACTACAATATTTTTAAATGTAAGTTGTCGGATAAAATTGTTATACCTTAAAATGTATTTAAAAATTTAGTAAACAAATCATTTTAGTCTGATGGTCTATAAGTAGAGGAATTTGTGTACAGGAAACGAAATAATCCAGGAATTTTTACAAAAAGGAACTAGGCCCATTTGCTATACAAATTGCAAAGAGACCTAAAAGTTAGCGATGAACAGCAAGAAAAAAATTTCATGGTTATGTATCATAATACTTGAACAATGAAAGTTGACCCCTCCTTTCTTACGATGAGAGATAAATGTCTTCTTACGATGAGAGATAAATGTGAACATTTCATAGTATTATAGTTTGTTGGTACAGTCTGATAGATGATTCCTGGAGGCTGGCTAATTTAAATAATTTGAAATATTTGCTTATACCGTATATGACCCACAAATCATTTATATAAAAAAGGGGTTTTAAGTAAGTGTCCTGTCCTAGAGGAATAAAATTTTTATATTATTTTCTATAAATGATTCATTTTTTTATTTTATTTTTTTAGAACATATGTTGATAAGAAGGATTATTATATATATGTAACCCAACAAAATGAAATCAAGAATTCAAGATATGCCATATTTAAACAGCTAAAACTAAGGCGATTATTTTAATTATTATAATTTATAATTATATATTATTTTTTATTTATTTATTTTTTTATTGGTCATAATTTATGCCAAATGATTTTTTTCATATTTAGAGTAGAAAGAAAAAATAAATAATTAAGAAATCACATAATTAGTATACACAAACATAACGTGCCACATTGAAAACTCCAAACAACAATGCAAAAAAAGTGAAATATACACAAAACATAATATATAAAAATAAACATTTTCAAATCATCACCATTTGTACAGATATTTTTTAATAATCACCATAAAAAATTCAATAAAATCACAAGATATCATAGTGTGGGGTATGATTAATATAACATTAGCAAATATCTCAATTCTTTCACAGAATTCGAAATTAAAATAATTCTAGAAAATATTTCAAAACCTCACTCGTTTTTTTATTATTCCAAACCCACAAGTGGTCACACAATCAATCAAAATCATTTATTTTTTTATATAGCGCCATCACATGAAATGTAATAAAATGTTATCGCACAGTGGGATAAAATATTAAAATATAAATAAAAAATTGCAAGTGATTAATATTGAAAAATACATACGAAATATGAGTAAGAAAGAATATTTTTCTTTAAAAAATCGAACCTTCCTGAGTCCTTAAAATGTATTCTTTCTTAAGTCCTTGAATAAATATTCCTTCAAGAAATCATTGATTCTTCAGTGAATCTTTAGAAGGAACCCTATTTATTGGACCTTATAAATATTTTATTAACATCTATCATTTTAAAGTCTTTTTATTATTTCCACTAGTTCAGCCCTTTAAATACTATATAAAAATTTAACGCTTGGTGAGACCATGAAAAATAAATTCTTTAATCGATACCTGTTAAGTCCTTGCAAAAAATATTCTTTAAAAACCCCACGCTTATTGAGTCCTTGTAAAAAGTATAGTCTTTGAAAATGAAATATTCTCAAAAAATTAATGCTTGTTGAGTTCTTAAAAATACATTTTACCAAGTTCACAGAAAAATATGTTTCTACGAATTTGTACTTTTGAAAAATCCACACTTTAAAAAAAGACTTTTTATTTAATTCACGGCTGTTATTATTGAAATTTATTATCCCACTGTTCATGGCAACCACTGTAGATTTAGAATCAAGTCAAACAATCAACAAAGAAAATAAAATAAATTTATTTTTTGACAACATTTTCCAACCAATACTATCTTAAAATATAACGAAATTAAAATCACTCATACATACATACACCCTAATATTCATATTATAACAAAGAATCATTAAATTACACTATTTTCAAATACATCTCAAACACTAAAATCATTTAAAAAAAAAAAGAAACGTAAATAATTCAAGGACAATTATTATGCAAAAAAAAACAACAATTTTAAGGCAAGACATTTAAAATAATTTTAAATATTTTTATCAAACATTTATTTAAGCAAGCTTTTTTTCCAAAAATAAAAAAATAACACCATTTGAAATTAAAAAAAAACATTTTATTTTCAAAAATGCGATTCAAAAGACCGAGCTATATAAATATTATTAAGTTGAGAAAATGAAAAAAATATAAATGGAAACGAGTTCTCATTATTTTCAAAGCAACAAAAAACATGTATTTACTATTAACAAAAAAAATAAAGCTGTGTAAATTAATTTTTTAATAATTAAATTTAAACCAAAATACCAAAACAAAAAAATAAACGTTTAAGGTTAAACATTACAAAAAATAAAGCAAGGCATTATTTATTAACAAAAAATACCAAAAAAAATATTTACATAAATATTATTAAAATAAAACAAAAACACATTATTATAATTATTATTATAAACTATTATATATAAAACAAAGCATTAGTATAGCAAGTATATATATTTAAATATAAATTATAAAATATATATATTTAAAAAAGAGAAACAAACGCTGATTTATTATAAACAAACAAATTATTATGATTATTATTAATTATTTAATTAATTATAACAAAAAATAATGTTTATTTAACGGCTAAAGTAATATTGTCCTTAATATTTACATATACATTAACAAAACCAAAAAACAACAACAAGCAAATAAAACCCAACAAACAACAACAAAAAGTATATTATTATTAATTATATAATTATTTAAAATATAAAAGAAAACATAAAGAATGATATTATAATGAAATGAGAAAATATAAATAATAACAACAAGAACAAAAAAAAACAACAAAGAAAATAAAAAACACTAATAAAAATTGTTTTTAAAAAATAAAAAGTTTTCGAATTTTTTATTTTTATTTTGTGGTGGTAAGTAGGGGAGACTCATGGTTCCCAGTCCCCCTTCGGCACTTTTTATAGAGCTCTATATCTCGAAACTTATTCAACAGATATAAAAACTTTATGGCTGATTTTTCTCTTCTGATACGTAATTATAAACTAATGCCAAAAATATATAATAATGGGTCGATTATGGAAAGCAACCAAACTCCAGTTGCGAGTTCAACTGGCAACGCAATTGAAATAAAACTTAACATTATGAATATCAACTTTTCTCAGTTGCTGTCGATAATACTGTTTTGACATTTCTACAACTAGAAATATTGTAAACAAACAAACAAATGAATAAAATATTTCAGAAAAACTAATTATATGTGATGATAAGCTCAGTGGAACTATTTTTTGATGATGAAAATTATGTTGAAGGTGTGTCATTTATTAGAAGTCATTTAAGAGATAAATCTATTAGAACTACCATTAGTTCTGTGAGATGCTGACGTTTAGAGAAATGTTCAATCAAGTGCTCATATTAGCTTGAAGGCGTATTTTCGACTACCAAAAGATGCCGTTGTGTACATAGATGAAGCCTTAAACCCTGATTTCCGAAAAGCCTGGCGGTCAACAGAAGTTCCTCCTCTCTTAAAAATGTGTGTAGTTCTGATGTTTTTTGTGGTGGGAAGTTTTCAAAAGTCCCATAACAATGACTGTAACCTTGACATGGCTCAACCGACAATGTCGGTGGTTTTCGCCGAAGTTATCCGGCTAATAGAGGAAAACTGTGTAAAATTTTGATTGTATCTAAATTAACGGAGGAGGAAAAAGGGAAGAATAAAATTGTTTTATTAGAAAACTAAGGGTTTTGTCGGATGTATTGACGATACTCACGTACATATCATGGACCCAAAAGAAGATGTTCGCCACTTTCTGCCATTCATTTGGAATGCGTGTTGTTGGACCATAGCAGTTAAGGTCTTCTGAAATGGCCTTCCACACATCATCGATAGTGGCTTTGGTTTGACCAAAAGTCCGCACGCCGTGCTACATTTGGGTGAGCTTCCATCCGGGCAATAAGGACCTCAAATTGTTCTTTTGCAGTAATATTAACCATTATGGGAAGCCTACAAAGTTCAGTTATTATAAACAGCAACCAGAAATAAATGGTTGCCGAAAAATTATATTTGAAGCAACTGAAGTTGACAACAGTTGCCATCCATAATGCAAATTTGGCAACTGGCAACGCAACTTAACTATGGTTGGCATCTGTAATCGACCCATAACTTCAATTTGCCTCATATAAAAAGGATTCCAGGTGAAAATAACATTGACTATTTGCCAGTTTTGTCAACAACCTCGGCACCTGGTATGGATACCTTTTGGGACACCTTATATGATCGATGTTTGCTTCAAATAAACACCAAAAACAGAATTCTCGATCTTGTTTTTTCTTCCTTCCCAAACATATCATTATGTAGATGTTCACCCTTTGTAGAACCTGAAGATGAACATCATGCCACATTATGTGTAACTTTAGAACTGCCAGATAACTCTTTAAAAAATACTATGCGGATGAAACCTGTTCAAAAATTAAACTTTGCGAAGACTAACTTCAATAAATTGCGATACACATTATCTTATACTGACTGGAAATTTGAAAATAACATAGATTCGTGTGTTTCATATTTTTATAATGTGTTAAATAATGCCCTATCAATGTCAATCCCCGTTCTGAAAGTTAGTTTGGACCGAGGGCCAGCATGGTTTACTCCATATCTTAGACGTTTACGTAACATTAAGAGTAGATTATTTAAAAAGTTTAAAAAACACAATACATTGTTAAATTATACTAATTATTCTAAAGCTAGACATAAATACAATACAGAGAATTTAAAATGCTATTCAAATCATCTGACCAAAATGAGACAAAACCTTCTGTTAAATCCCAAAAGCTTTTATGCATTTGTTAATTCTAAAAGAAAAGTTAGAGAATTTCCTAGTAGTATGAAGTATGGTAGTAAAGATTCCGTTGATACGGTTGAAATAGCAGACATGTTTGCAGATTTCTTTCAAAGTACATACTCTACATTCACATTCAACTCAAAGTATGCTTTTAATATTGATAAAATAAACAATTTCCCTAATTTTCTTCTAACAGAAGATGAAGTGTTGAATGGTTTAGTTTCAATAAAGTATTGTTGCTCCCCAGATCCTGATGGAGTGCCTACGAATATATTGAAAACTTGTGCTTATGAACTGTATAAGCCCCTGACTGCTATTTTTAATCTTTCGCTGTCTACAGGGTACTTTCCTCTGTCTGGAGATCTAGCTTCATTATCCCCTTACATAAGTCTGGTAGCAGAAATGTTATTGAAACTTATAGGGGTATTGCAAAATTAAGCGCCATTCCAAAACTTTTCGAACTTCTAGTATCACGTAGAATAATTCATTTCGTTTCGCCAATAATTTCACCTTGTCAACATGGTTTCATAAAAGGGAGATCGACTTTAACTAATCTGATGGAATTAACATGCCATGCACACCATGGATTTTCTACAAAGCAACAAACAGATGCAATTTACACTGATTTTAGTAAAGCATTTGAAGCGGTGTTACACAAACTTTTATTATTTAAATAGGACGCCATGGGTTTTCCATTCAAAATGTTGACTTTGATTTCATCCTACTTGCAAAACCGCACTCAAAGCGTATCTTATAATAATATTTTCTCTAGAAATATTGATGTTCATTCTGGAGTTCCTCAAGGTAGCCATTTAGGTCCACTATTCTTTGTGTTATACCTTAATGATCTTCCATCAGTGATTCAATTTTCTAAAGTGCTGATGATGTAAAACTTTTCAGAAATTTAGATGATTTGCACTCTCTTGAAAATGATTTGCACTCTCTTGAATACTGGTGCAGTATTAACGGTATGTCACTGAATCTTAAAAAATGTAAAAAATTATGCCTTTCTAAATGTCGTTCAATTCCCACCAATTATTTTATAGGCTCTTACAAATTAGACAATGTTGATTCTTTTGTTGATCTTATTTGCTCTTAGAGGATTGCCTTGGAGTACAGTTGAAGGACTGTCTCCTTATGAAAATCGTTTAAAACTTATTAATCTTCCAACACTAGAACGAAGACGTTTAATGCTGAGATCTATATTTTTAATAAAACTTTTACGCGGTCAAATTGACTCGAAATTTTTAATCGGTGAAATCAAGTTTAATGTACCTTCACGTCTTACTCGTAATTATATACCGCTTTATCTTCCTTTAGTGAGATCTAATTATGAGTTATGTAATAATTTAGATCACTATGTGAAATATATAACAACCTGTATAATCGCATCTTTTTATCTGATCCAATACATGTAATTAAAAATTCTATTCTAAATTTAGAACTGTAGAGTGCAAGCAGTTTTATAAAAAAAGTCAAATTTGCCGAATGTGCCCCTACCCGGCTTTTGATGGGGCACATTCGGCACCATTTTCATAGCCTGGTAATTATCACCGCTGTCAGTCTGATTGAAATTCAGATCCTCTAAAGGTTCTATTTTGTTTTACTATGCGACCCAATGTTTGACTTTTAAGGCTACGGCGGACGTTGAAATCTCAAGGTCGCACACACAATCAGAAATAGGGTTTTTTCTATCGCATTTTCGTCAATACAAGCACATTTGATATATCGTCAGCTAAAATGCAAAAAGGCGTAACTAACAAAAGCATAATTGTGCAGGAGAAGCAAAAAACTGTTTTGAATGAAAACTATAAACATGTCATGTGAAATGAAAAAGTATGCCCGGCAGGGTGATATTGCGTATGACGAATAATAGACTATAATTTTTTTTAACAAATTTAGTTATTTAGTTTAATGGCAGTCATAACAATTAAATAAAAATTTTGATTTTTTTTTTAGTTACGCCTTTTTGCTTCTTTTTTGACCGCAGACGTGTAAAACTTTGTCAACACATGTAGTTTATTGGCATTCACAATATTCATTCAAAAAGTCAATTTTCAATTCTTTGTTAGTTACGCCTATTTGCATTTTAGCTAACGATATATGTAATTTCAAATTTCGTGCAAATTGAAAGATATATAGGGACTTTGGTGCACTATTTACCTAAAATCGTACGAAAATATATATGGGAGCTATATCTAAATCTGAACCGATTTTCACGAAACTTAACACACATCACTCTAGACTTAATTTAGTACGCTATGCCAAATTTCATGCAAATCGAAAGATATATAGGAACTTTGCTGCAATATTTACCTAAAATCGGACGAAACTATATATGGGAGCTATGTCTAAATCTGAACCGATTTTTCCCAATTTCAATAGGGTTCGTCCTTGGGCCAAATAAATGAGCTGTGCCGAATCAAAAATACGACCTGTACTTTGTGTACAATTAACATGGACAGGCTGACAGACGGACGGACGGGCATGCATAAATCGACTTAAAAAGTGATTCTACGCATATTCTTAAAAGGAACCATGTGTCTATCTCGTTTCCTTTTGCCTGTTACAAACATATGCACAAATACATAATACCCTATACCACAGTGTGGTGAAGCGTATAACAATACAAAAAAAAAGCTTGTTACCTAGATATTTTAAACTTTGCACACAGCTATTTTTAAATTCCCTACCTATGGATCAAAGCTAGTGATGTACAATAAAAGCTTCATATCGAAGACGCCATTGCCGAAGGTGCTCCGATGTAGAAGCTGCCCCAGTCTTCCCTAATGGTAAGAATATTGCTTCTCATTATAAACGGCACGCTTAATCAAGTAAAAAAGTGGTTAAGTTCTGGCTTGCCGAACTTTTAAAAAGCCTTTTCAGTTAGAAAATGCGGCCAAACCCCTCCAAATACCGAAAATATGTTGGGACATACATATGATGCAAAAATATATGGTCATCCTTCAAAGACGCCAAATGCCACGTTGCAGCCATTTCTGTTGAAAATACTCCTAAAATCTCCAAAAAATTTAGTGTCCCACTATATGGGAATTATACCATAACGTGAACGGATATGTGCTATTTACAATACCTAAACTCATAGGAGTAATAGCAATGTTAATGCAAAATTTCAACATACATACATTGGTTAATCGACATAGAATTCTTTTCTGACGAAGAGTATTTTAGAATGGGAAAAAGAATACCATTATTTTTATATGAACTATAGGACTTTATTTAATATGCTTCGGAATGTCCGATTTGGGCCAAACTTCCCAACCAACCTCCCGAAGTTTCTGGCGAGTCACTGTAGATGTGTGTGGCCTAGTGTTGTCCTGGTGGAACACGACACCTCTCACCTCTAATCCCCTTCCAGTCCCACCAAATGCATAGCAGAACCTTCTTGGCCGTTAGTCCTGGTTTGTCACCGTTTAAGATGCTTCACGATCCATTCGATCCATTCTATTTTTTCTGTTAATTGGTGAGGCACCCAAACATCGAGCTTCATTTTGAATCCAGCTTTGTGTATATGGTTTAAAACAGTTTTATGGTCGATTTTTAGCTTCTGGGCGATGTAACGACTGCTAACATGCCGGTCAACTTCGATCATTTCTCTGATTTTATCGACATTTTCGACAACCGGCCTAATGGATTTCTATTTCTCCAACCTAATATATCCTTTATGGGACCTCGTATCATTTAAATCATTCGAGGTGTTGCAAACGGAATGACAAATTTAATATAAACTTTGGTGAAGGGTATAAATATTGTTTTTTTTTTTTTTTTTTTTTTGAATACGAGGGCTGTAAATATATATATACATATATACAGATATATATGTATTCCTAGACTAATATTTAGAATGCGTCCGAGACCATATTTTGAAAATCAAAATCGTTGACCACACATTTATTTGTGATGTGCGAAAATAAAAAAGTCATCATAAAAATGGCAAAATAGACCCACACGGTCTATTTTGCCATTTTTAGCAGCTGAAGTTGCTATAATTTTATAATACTCAAAAATATTTATTTTGAGGCCCAGTTATCTTCAAGGCTTCAATTCCTGGATCGGGATTTTCATTAGGATCGTCAGAAACATTTTCGACTAAGGTCTTGGTCGGGCTTAATTTGTTTGGGATATATTTCTATGAAGTAGCATTGTTCACTTAAGGGAAACCCCCCCCCCCCCCCCCTTCTCAATTTTTTATTTTTAAGATTTTTAATGGGCTGGTAAATGAATACCAATGCTTGTTAAGATTTGTAACTTTGAACATATATATTTGAAGATTTATAAGGCAAGAAAAATAATTTACAAAAAAAGCCTGACTATTTTGCAAAAACAAAAAAAATTGTGTAATAGTTTTGTTGTTGTTTTTTGTAATTCAAGAAAAGTCCTTATTTTTGATGGCGGGCATGATAACTCCTCACTGGAACATCGGAATCCGAAAATTCCAACGGTGTTAGAAAGAGTACAGGTCTGACCTTCGAAAAAAATTTTTTTGGGAAATCGCCGATTTTTTACCAAAAACCAAGTTAAAAAATAATGAAGATCTTCACCGATTGGCTTTATCCTAGTTCATACGATAACAGTACACTTACAGAGAAACGTGTAAAAATTTGGAATCGATTGGGTTATTAGTTTTTGAGTTATCGTGCCCGCCATTCGCAAAAGAGAAAAAACGCGTTTAAAATTTGAGAAGCCCTTTAGCCGTCACTTGATGCTGGCACAATAAATCGGCTATATCTTCAAGAGTTCTTGAGATTTTCGCTTGAAATTTTGTAGGTACATTCTCGAATTAGTGTAGATTCGAATTAAATCAAAAATATTTTTGATCCCGTGAATGGGGGGTCCCCTTAAGTCTTTTTGGCCTAGCTGTGAAAAGCATAATCTCAGAAATTAGTTTTTTAATAATCTACTAAAATATTTCTAAAAAAAAAAAAAAAAAAAAAAAATAATAATAAATATATGAATGGTTAATAAAAATATATTGGCTAGTTCATTTTCGCTATATTTTTATTCGTCGTTTTTTAAGTCACAAACCAATCATGTTCCAAACACTGTGTAATAAAATGCTACAATTTTACTATCGATGAATTAAGAATTTTGATTTAAATATTCATTTCTTTCGACCAGTTTTTCATGTTCATTTGCATTTAGTAGCCGACAATAAACAAACAAAACAACAACAAATACTCGATCTAACTTAAGACAACTGGCGCTCAACGGCCAGCAAGCAGGCTTGGAAACCTTTTTTTAATTCACATTTCACATTAGTTTATTTTGGAACGGGCTGGTGATAAGACGTAAAGAAAAAAACTTAAAAAACATAGAAATTTACTAAAATTAAAAAGAAAATAATCGTAATAAAAATATTATAAAATTAAATTAAAAAAATAAAACAAAAATGCCCCAACCACTAACAAAATCCTGCCTCAGTGCTCATGACCAACAAGTCTTGGAATCGATATTCAATCCATTGGAATTGACATCAACACTAGCACCACAGCTCATTAATGCCGATTCCAGTGAAGTATTGGTGGACGCAGATGATTATGCGGAATCCAAAGAGGTGGTAGAAAAATCGAAACTCTTGGAAATTGAAGCTGTCAAATTGGTAGAAGAAAATCATTCGGATGCGGTGGCATTCGAGAAATTTAAAGAAGCCTTAGAATTAACCCCCAAACGTGCATCAATTTATAATAACAGAGCGCAGGCGTTGCGCTTAGCTGGCAAAGATGATGGTGAGTTTTTGTGGTGGATACTTGTTATTGGCTGGTGGAAAGGGAATTTTATTTTAATTTCCCTTATATGGTTGTTGAATTGGATGAGTACTAAAAGGGGAAATTGGGGTGAATTGGATAGTCTTGTAGTAGAGTTATAAACCATGAGTGTTGAATTACAACAAAGTCACCAATGCGTGGCCATCGACGGGTGAATAAGCCATGTGGTGAAGTATGTTTTGCTCATTTAGTACTAAATGTATATGTTGTTTATTGCTCTTAGCAAAGATATACACCTGTTAGGGGGTGGTTATAACAAAAATACCGCAGTGAGGTGATTGAGTAAGGATAAGGTTGGTGTCTTGACTATAATTACGGATAATAAAAATTTTCGCGGAAAATTTTTTTATCCGTGAACAAAAAACATTGTTTTTTCATCCAATTTTCGCGGAAATCAATCAACAAAATCAAAAAAATAATCAAAAATCATTAATTTTGGAAAAAATTTTGATGAAAATTAATAGTATAACAGTTTTATAACAGTATAACAGTTAACGGTGCTATAATTGTGAAAGTGTCATAAACTGTTATACGCTTAGCGATTCAACCAAAGACATAAAAAAGTATAAAGATAGGACATTTTATAGTCACGAATGAAATATAGATGTCGGTCACGATATGGTGACATAACATACATAACATAATGTTAACTTTGAGAGTATATTCTCTGAAATGCACTGGAATTTTGACAAAAAGGCAATTATTTCAAAGAGACAGACTGTCATAGCAAAGTAGAGCAGTATTTTGTTTGAAAAAAAAAACACACAAACAACAAATTATTTATTATGTAAATCATACTCATTTACAATTTTGTTTATTTCAAATTGTCATGTTCGACGTTGTTAAAGCCGAAGATAACAACGAATCAGATAAAGAAGGAAGGCAATTCTTTGAGAAGGAAAAATTATATCGCTCATTTGCTGCAACCAAGGGCATAACTAAAAAACCGATTTTGCAGAAAATACGTTTTAAGTTTTCAATTTACTCTCTCACTTTTTATTAGAGCGTGTAAGAGATATTCATATGAAATTTTTACGTATTATAGCGAACAATCGTGCATCATTAACTCGAAAAACACGTTTTTGAGTTACGCCTCTCTTGCAGCAAATGAGAGATATAATGGTCATACACTCCACCTTATGATGAAAAGTATAAAAAAACGTCATTCCGTTACAACACCTAGAAATATTCCCCGAAGTTCTCATTTTTGATCAGAATAAAATTCTCAATGTCCAGATAGGCTGTCTATCTGTTGAAATGACAATACAGCTCGCAATTTCTATTGCAAATAGGATATATTGATCCTCATTTAGGTATAGACCCCATATAATGGTGCATCCCATTATTCGGTATTTTCGGGGTTTGAGAACGTCCTTTTTCAAACTAATTCGCTACCGTCTAATATTTCAGGCTTTCATTGGGTGTTAAATTCCTACCCAATAATTTACCGTGATTTAGCCCCCATATACAAGCTCCAATCGATTTTAAGTCTCTTTATGTATTTTTGTATGTTTGTAACATGCAAAAGGAAACGAAATAGGCCCACATTTTTTTTAAGGATGCAAATAGAAACATTTTCTGAGTCGGGTTTTTAACATAAACTACAGCACTCATTTATGATCCGAATGATATGAAATTCGCCACAGCTAAAATAAGTATCGGGAAAATCCTAAAAATTATAATAGAGGGGCTAAAAATAGAAGACACATGTATCAGTGTTTTAACCCTTTCAGTGTCAAGATAAAATTTTGTCGGAATAAAAATCTAAAATTTTGTATTTAAAATCATATAAAGGTTTTAAAAAAATAAAGTTCAAAAACAAAGCCATCAATAGAAACGGTACATAAGATAATCGAAAAATCGCAAAGAAAGAGAGTAATTTTAAATGTCGAATATATTCGCAAAAACACTGAAAGGGTTAAAAGTTAACGTCTGGAGGTAACATAAAAAGGAGGTCCGATAATCCCGCCATTTCAAGAGATTTTAAAATATTTGGATTATGATTAGGTATATGGTGTCTTTGGCAATATTACTGATATTAATGTGAGAGATATTTTTGTGTAATATGTTAATCCTCAATCGGCTCGGTGAACGGGTCTTTTCGACTCCTTTTCCAGAAATGATTGAAAGCTCATTTAAAACAGCGTTATTGCATGCCAGAATATTCCACAAAAATGTTCGCCATAAAGTTTATATAAACTCGATATACTCAAGTATAGACTCGAAAATCAGCCTTAACGCAAAAATCTTAAAAATATGAACACTTATTTTAGGGTTTTGCC
Organism: Musca vetustissima; assembly: GCF_032173495.1. NCBI lineage: Eukaryota > Metazoa > Arthropoda > Insecta > Diptera > Muscidae > Musca > Musca vetustissima. The sequence continues at coordinate 84,902 of NW_026884099.1, forward strand.
GATGTTATTTATTTGTATCAATTTTTTCAACTAGATTTTTCGCCCCTTTATCACAATTTTATAAAATTTCGCAATAATCATCAAAAAAATAAAAAATAAATAAAAAAAGCGCAAAATCGGATCATATTTAGATATAACTCTTATATATTTTTTCGTCCGATTTCAAGCCGAAGCCTCACATTTGTCCGACCGACACCAAAATACACTCCAGTATTAAGTCCACAATTCCGTTTGGTTTGTTTTGTTTTAAATCGGTTTAGATTTAGATATAAGTCTCTAAGTCTAACTGATTGAGCATCTCTTGTTTTCACCCAAAGTGATGTAGGGTGATATTGTAATTTCAAATTTGCAACAATGGTCTATAATTCATAGACCCCTAGGTCAGGCTCTTTTTAGCCTCATTTCAACACCGAGGTGAAAGTAATTTTTACATAGCTCCCATATAAAGTATCCGTCCCATTTTTTTTATTTTTATGGTTCTTGATGCATTATTTTTGTTGAAATAGCTGTAATTTAGCATTCCGGGTTATTGGAGGGAGAGAATATGGTTTTTGACATTTGTTGTTGACAACATACCTCAGTTTCGTTCATTTTTCGTATTTGACCCCTAAGAAAGGCCAAATATGGAGAATACGCGGGCACGAATTCCAATTAAAGTATTATACCATATTTTCTAAATGTTCTGCGGAGTCGAACAAATTTTATGTGGACTTCGACGCCGACCCCAAACTTATTACTAAGACTTCATTCTGATATATTATGAAAAATATTCGATCGAGGAAGCCTTCATTACTTTATTCATGTTTTTTGAAGCAATATTTAGATTTTAACTTGAAAATTGTGTAAATTTTGTTATTAGATTTGGAATGAAGTAACACTGTTAGATTTACTATAATTATATAAAATAAAGCGACATCCTTATGGGAAACTTAAACCAAGGTTCATCCTGGTTTCTGTCATTGTATCGCATTTAAAATTACATTCATTTCAATCATATTTTTAAAAATATAATTTTTTTCGTTTCAGATGCCTTTGCCGATCTCAACAAGGCCATTGAATATGGTGCCACCCAACATAAAACGAAATGCCATGCACTGTGTCAACGTGGTGTACTTTATCGCAAAATGGACAAACTTGATGATGCCCGACGTGATTTTGAGGAGGCAGCGAAAATGGGTAGCAAATTTGCCAAGACACAATTGGTGGAAATTAATCCATTCGCAGCACTGTGCAATCAAATGTTGCGACAGGCATTTGATCAATTGAAATAGGAGATTTATTACATTTAATTAGCTTGTAGAAAAAATAAAATTAGAAGTAGTACAAATGTTTGTTTTATTTAATAATATCTAATTGGTTCTCTGGCACAAGATGGACGACCATGGAAATCTTTTTTAAGCTCGGCTGATAATACACATTAAAAAAAAATGTCCACGCATGTGATCGGTCCATAAAAACGTTTGTAAGGTCCCAGATAACATATTTTTAAATAGTTTTCGCTTGTTAGTCGCTGAAGCTCAATATGACTGACTATGTCGATGTCCGCGTATAGATTTTAAAGCTCGTAATTCATTCGACGTCGGAGATTTTGTTCTCTCAAACACCGCAGGAGCTGTCTCATCTGCATCAAAACTGAAATCATTAGTTTTATTTATGGCAGTAGCAAGGTATATAAAATCGTTAACTACCTCGAAGCTGTAGTTCTCAAGTTCCACCGTTGGTCCGAGACTGCTGTACGTCATGCGCCATTTACTGCCACTTTGGCAGACTCCTTCTCAATTCGTTGAAAGGTGGCTGTTACCGCTCGCAATATTCGACCCATTAAATCTATGTCATAGAGTGTCATTTCTGTTAACCTCTGCGTCTCGTATGTCCTTTTCTAGCTGGATATAAAAAAGATCTCACGACAAACTGTCAGCTTTTCTAAATCCTCGTTGAAGGGCTCCGATAGGTCCTTTCCGACTTTAACTGCTGACCTTGTGCAAGTTCAAGTTATCCTGCCTAGCCGTATTAATTTTGCAGGAATGCCGAACGCAGACATGGCTTTAAATAGCTCTGAACGGATAGGACTGTCGAATGCGGCGCTATAGTCGACGAATAGGTGGAATGTTTTTTCGTGACTGGAAATCTCGTCAATGGTGGATTTTCCACGTCTGAAGCCACATTGTTATAGTCCAATAATGTCATTGATCATTCAGTCGTTCACACATCACACTAGATAGCACTTTATATGCGATGGGAAGAAGACTAATTTCTCTATATGGACACAGGATGCTGAGGTTCCAGTCATTGGACATGCATTCCTCTAGCCAAATTGTACTAATCAGCTGGTGCATGCTCCAAACCAGCATCTGACCACCAGTCTTGAATAGTTCGGCTGGTAATCAATCGGCTCCAACTTTTTTATTGTTCTTCAGCCGATTAATTGCTATTCTGACCTCATCTTGGTGGTTTTTTGTTAGGCTCCCTGATTTCTTTTAAATCCAGGGAAGTTAAAGTTAAGTCCCTTAAAAAGTATTGATAGTGATAGTTTGGTCACTGTAAAATAAATAATTAACCAGTAAGGAAAGTAGTAACGTCGGACGGGGCCGACTATATGATACCCTTCACCACTATGGGTATATTAAACAGGACTATTAACATAAAATTGGATGACAAAAATATGTGATATTTATCTAAATGTGAATCTACCTAGATCCATCCATAAAGTATGTCAATCGACTTCTAACAAATATAAATACGTCATCCGTTGGGCTATGTCTAGAAAACGCAACTAAGTAATTCTATGCTAAATTTTGTACGTTGTGCAAAATTTGATGTCAATCTGACTAACATGAGGAGTTTGATGCCCAATTTACTTGAAATCGGGCGGAAATATATATGGAAGCTCTATCCAAATATTAAGCGATTTCAAACAAACTTGTCACAGGAAACTAATTTCAGAACGCTTTGTTCCTATAGGTTCCTTGGTGCGCCAATTACTTAAAACCAATCTATAATAAAATCAGGACCGATTTTCACGAAACAAGGTAGACATCACTCTGGGCTCAATTCAGTTCGTTATGTCAAATTTCGTGCAAATCGAAAGATATATAGCGACTTTGGTGCACAATTTACATGAAATCGGACGAAACTATATGTGGGAGCTATATAGAAATCTGGACCGGTTTTCTCGAAACTTGGCAGACATCACTCTAGGCTCAATTCAGTACGTTATGCCAAATTTCGTGCAAATCGAAGGATATATAGGGACTTTGGTGCACCATTTACATGAAATCGGACGAAACTATATATGTGAGCTGTATAGAAATCTGGACCGATTTTCATGAAACTTGACAGACATCATTCTAGACTCAATTCAGTACGATATGCCAAATTTCATGCAAATCGAAGGATATATAGCGACTTTGGTGCACCATTTACATGAAATCGGACGAAACTATATATGGGAGCTATATCTAAATCTGGACCGATTTTCTCGAAGCTTGGTAGACATCATTATAGGCAGAATTCAGTACGTTATGCCAAATTTCGTGCAACTCGAAAGATATATAGGGACTTTGGTGCACCATTTGGATAAAATCGGACGAAACTATATATGGGAGCTATATCTAAATCTGGACCGATTTTCTCGATACTTGGCAGACATCATTCTAGACATAAAAGATTAGGCTGTACCAAATTTCGTGCAAATCGAAAGATATATAGGGACCAGTTACATTAAATCGGTTAAATATATATATATGGGAGCTATATCTAAATCTGAACCGATTTTTCCCAATTTTAATAGGGTTCATCCTTGGGCCAAATAAGTGACCTATGCCAAATTTCATCCAATTCGGATCATAAATGCGACCTGTACTTTGTTTACAATTTAACATGGAAAGACAGACGGAACGACAGACGGACGGACGGACATGCATTAATCGACTTAAAAAGTGATTCTATGCATATTCTCAAAAGGAACCATGTGTCTATCTCGTTTCCTTTTGCCTGTTACAAACATATGCACAAAGACATAATACCAGAGTGTGGTGAAGGGTATAAAAGAAAATGGTTTCTTATTTTGTTAATTCAGGCTTGCTGGTGTTTTTCACCCTCCATAAACCTGGAATGCCAAATTGCAGCCACATCGTTTGGCAAATCCTTGAAAATACAAAAAATGCAACTGGATGTTTATCAGGAAGCTATGTTAAAACAAAATTGATCATTTTTTTCTGCATAGATTTGTGTTAGGCTCCAAAAACTCGGAATATCAAACTCGGAACATTTAAAATGCCGAAAATTGGGAATCTTGATATGAATCTTTATATGAGGGCTATGTCAAAACATGGACTCATATTAATAATTGTATGTATAGATATGCGTTAGCCAGGAACATAAAATTACAGCCATTTCGGGGTCCCCTTAAAAATATTTATTTAATTCCATGTTTGTAAAGGTCGATCCTTGAAGGAATATTCGCCTCTATTTTAAACAATCACGCTTGATAAAGACCCCTGAAAAAATTTGTTTAAAAAATATACACTGACCCTTGAAAATATATTTTTTATTTTCACAAAATCCAAATTTAATTCAATTTGAGAATAATTAATTTCAGTTTATCAATTTAACAATTATCACAAAATATAGGTCAGTAAGGTTCCGTTACAGTTTTTATTTTCCTTCAACTTTCAATTTTCATAACCAGTTCGCTATAATCAATAATCCGTAATTAAGAATAAATGTTTTTTATTTCACATCTCGAAAGCAATGCATATCTTAAGGATAACACCTTGTAAAAGGATAACCAGCACGACAACGGGAACTCTTTCATCAATGTCAGTCACAAAACTAGATGGGCTAATTATACAAAGCGAGCGTGGTGTGAAAAATGCACTGAAGCTAATCATGAATATTTAATTTGGCAAATAAGCTTCCATAAAAAAAAGAAGGGCCAATATCGAGCTAACTGGTTGGTAGCCTGCCAACCTGGTCAATGGCTTGCCTTGACCAACAAAATGCAGAAAAAATAAATAAAAGAAAATAAAAACACCTTTTAAGGATTTCCCTTTGTCATGAAGGAGAGCCCAGAAGAAAAAAAAAACGCTGAACGTTGTAATGACATTTGTTGATTACAAATCGAATTGAATTCGATCTGAATTTATCGGCTGTGGACAAGCAAAGCCATTAAGATGAAATGCGATCCTGCGGCCAGGCTATGTGACAGTTTTACATATTGTAGAACATGTGTTCCAAAGGACACTGGCCAAAAAAAAGAGAAGAAGAAAAAACTGGTGAAAAACTGAGCAGAATTGCGACATTAACGACTTCCTTAAGACTTCCTGTCCTTGTTGGATCTGTCGCTGTCCACTCCACTTCTTATCGTCCTCTTCATCCATCTGTAGCTTTACATTAAGCTTTCACTGCTTGTTAACCATCAAAAAAGGCAAAAGATGAAGATCAAAAAGTCCCCCCACTAAAAACCCAACCAAAAACCGGAGACCAAGCCATAATTCCGTTAACTAACGATTAACCATATATCATTTGAATTAGTCTCGTGTTGAAATCGATCATCATTGATTTACAACTTGCTGCCAGTATTAACAACAACAACAAAAAACCCTACCAACAAAATTTCATTAAAGTCAAGCGGGGGAACCCAGAGCCTTTGTCGAAGTAGAAGACAGAAAACCTGTCGCATTTCATTAAAACCGGGAATATGCAAAGGGCAGGGAGAGACAATGCCATAGCCACCGCGGCTAAAGTTTCAGGATTGGCACAAGGTGCAAGGTGCGTTTTTGAATGCTTTACGATGCACTTTGTTTTTGTTTTGTTTACGAGCCTCAAAGGGGAAACGCGAATGCATCTTCCAAACCTGCAACTGTTGCATTTTGCTCTGTCCTGCCCCAAGTCGCCGTAACGAGTGTTGTGGCACGTGGTCAACAGCTTTGAATGATTGGCACGATTTTGTAACAATTCTGTGTTAAGCTCCAAATTGCAACTGTTGCCTTTGGTTGGTCAAAAAGGACCCATGGAAGTGGATGAAGATTTTTTGTTGACCCCCTTAAAGAAAAATTAGTTCATTTACCAATCCGTCTCTCTCCCTACTCAAGGGAGTAATTTTTGTTTTAATAAAGAAAAAAATCCAAGAGGATTTTTATGTGTTCTTCCCCTTACGCTACTTTTCGAAAACCAATGTGCCAACGGTACCTTCATCACCAATAACAAATAACAAGGATTAAATTGAGTCAAGACGAAGATAATCGACCATACAGTAGATTTGCAAGTCTTAGCCACTTTTGACCAAATTTTCAAAGTTAGAAGTTCTTTTCCTTAGCCTGTTCGAACTTATCACCGTTTTTATTTATGCCTCGTTTGTTCCTTCCACTATTCCCCCCAATCCTTTGATTTACATATGAAAACGTTTTTTGTTTTGAAAAACCTGCAAATTATCGAAAACACAAACCATTTTATTAAAGGAATACAAAAAAAAAATTGAAAGTGGTTTCGCTTTTTTACATGACTGTGGTTCGTGTTATTTTTTTCTTCTGTGGCATGTGTTGTGTTTCAGTTATCCTTTAAACCAAAACAACTTTATATTCCAAAAATACAAGGGTTAAAACCGTAATCAAGCAATGTTATTGGGAAAATTAAATGTCAGACGCCAAACTATGTAAACATCTTGTAAAGTAAAAAAAATTAACATAGACAGTGGAACAAAAACAAAATAATAATTTAAAACCAGTGAGCGGAGCATTATAGTCGGACGGGGCCGACCATATGATACCCTACACAACTTCCACGAACATCTAACTTTCTGTGACACTACATTCTGAGCTATGGTAATATTTCTCGATATTTGCACCCTCTTGATCGCCTAGAGGTCAACAAATATTATCAATATTCAGTAAAGATTTTCTAATTACTTGTCCTGATTCCCTTCAACGTGGTGTTGTGTTGTTCGGCTTTCAATTGTGGCCTATAGATCGACTCGAAAAAACACAACAAAGTAATTTTTTCGGTTCACTTCATCCCAAAATTATTATCTGATGATCAGCGAAAATTATAGGCGTTCTCGTTGGCCATACCTCGATCCTCATGGAAAGCGATCAGCGCTATATTTGCGCCCTATAGTGCGGTAATGGTTTACTAAATAATATATGAATAGGTAAGAATATTTAAGTGTAACTCCCATATCCGAGTACATATGCCATATAATTAGTATCAATTTAAAGGTCAACCACTCCGCTTAGATATAATATGAACCTCTCGAGTCTATGTCCTTCAGGGCTAAATATATATGTCATAGAATACAAATGTTGTCATTTTCACACAAAAGTCAGGGTCTGTTTAACCCGCTAAATATTGACCGATCTTTATCAAAACAGGAATGCTTATTTTTTGGCCCGACCCCCAACTCCATGTAAAAATTCGCGATGTTTGAGCCATAATTGCAGCCTTGGAGCGAACAGAACTTCAGACAAAAATAAAATTTTTGGTCCATTTCATAAATAAATATTAACCGATCTTTACCAAAAACAATAGGGGTCTTCATTGGCCGGAACCCATCCTACATGCAAAATTTCGTGAAGATTGGTTCATAACTGTGGCCTGTATCGTGTTTACAAATTATAATGGACAGACGACGGACACACATGTCTAGGTCGACTCAGCTAGTCGAGATACGACGATGGGTATACTTAAAGGTGGCTCTAGGGCCAATATTTCGTGACGTTACAAACTCTTGGGGCTGCACAAAGCAATAATACCCTGACAACATAGTTGCATATGTTTGTAACAGGCAAAACGAAACGAGATAGACCCATAGCACCTTTTGAGAATATGCATAGAATCACTTTCTGAGTCCATTTATGCATGTCCCTCTGTCCGTTTGTTGGTGTTAAATTGTAAACAAAGTACATGTCGAATTGGGACCCCATTTTGGATCTCTATTTTTGCTTTGACATTATGTGCAAACATGTGTGCAAAATTTTGGGAGCCTATGTCAAGTGGTTGTTCGGCAGTTAATGAGTTTATACCCATTTTTTGGGTAAATACTCAAAATAGGGGTACCTTTGTATGGGGGCTACCAGTAAAATTAGAACTACATACATTTTTGCATGGACATTTGGTACTCAAATTACAACCAATTTGGTTGTAAAATGTGTCTAATAGACAAAAAATGCCTTATGGGTTATATGGGGGCTATATTAAAACTTGGACCCAGGGACCCCATTTTGGATTTGCTTTGACATTAAAAACATGTATGCAAAATTTTGGCCGCCTATGTCAAGTGGTTCGGCAGTTAATGAGTTTATACCCAATTTTTGGGTAAAAACTCGGGTATTTACCCACGTCTTTTAAGTATCGTAAAGCTATCCATTCTAAATCGATTTTATAACAGAAACCCGGAAATAGGGTGTAAGATGTTGTATTACAGATTCAATATAGTAAATACCCAAATAAATACCCGCGAATGGGTATTACCCGATATTTACCCACCCCTTGGGTATTTACCCGGTAAATACCATCTCTAGCCTAGAGTGATGTCTGCCAAGTTTCGTGATAATGTGTTGATATAGCTCCCATATATATTTTCGTCCGATTTAATGTAAATGGTGCACCATAGTCCTTATATATCTTTCGATTTGCACGAAATTTGGCAAAGCGTAATGAATTAGGTCTAGAATGATGTGTGTTAAGTTTCCTGAAAATCGGTTTAGATTTAGATATAGCTTCCATATATATTTTCGTCCGATTTAATGTAAATGGTGTACCAAAGTCCCTATGTATCTTTCGATTTGCACGAAATTTGGCAAAGCGTAATGAATTAGGTCTAGAATAACGTGTGTTAAGTTTCCTGAAAATCGGTCCAGATTTAGATATAGCACCAAAGTCCCTATATATCTTCCGATTTGCACGAAATTTGGCAAAACGTAATGAATTAGGTCTAGAATGACGTGTGTTAAGTTTCCTGAAAATCGGTCCAGATTTAGATATAGCTCCCATATATATTTTCGTCCGATTTAATGTAAATGGTCACCAAAGTCCCTATATATCTTTCGATTTGCACGAAATTTGGCAAAGCGTAATAAATTAGGTCTAGAATGCTGTCTGCCACGTTTCATGAAAATCGATTCAGATCTAGATATAGCTCTCATATATATTTTCGTCCGATTTAATGTAAATGGTGTACCAAAGTCCACATATACCTTTCCATTTGCACGAAATTTGGCATATCGCACAGTGGGTTAGAGTACCATGTTTTCTTGGATCAAATCAGGGAAGCTATGTTAGAATAATTTTTCTTTATTTTTTAGTTAATACCATTAAAATAAGTTAAAAACCAGTAAGGAAAGCAGTAAAGTCGGACGGGGCCGACTATATGATACCCTTCACCACTTTGGGTATATTCAACAGATGAATCATAACAGACGTCGAATTTTAGAAGGACCATTAACATGAAAATGGATCCATAAACATGTCATTCTGTAACCTACACTAAAGTTTTTATTTGGTCAGATATAGGGTTGCTTCTTGCAATGGGACAAAATTATATAAAGCAATGTGAAGGAAATGTATTATAGTAACTACAGTTCATTGTACCAATTGTGTGGAAATCAGACAAACTTTGGGTCTTTAGTGCACAATTTACACACACTCGGAAGAAAAAATATATAGGAGCTATATCTAAATCTGAACCGATTTTCACGAAACTTAACACACATAATTCTAGACCTTATTCATTACGCAATACCAAATTTCGTGCAAATCGAAATATATATAGGGACTTTGGTGCAACATTTACATTAAATCGGACAAAATTATATATGGGAGCTATATCTACATCTGGGCCGATTTTCAGTAAACTTAACACACATCATTCTAGACGTAATTCATTACGATATGCCAAATTTCGTGCAAATCGAAGGATATATAGGGACTTTGGCGCACCATTCACATAAAATCGGACGAAACTATATATGGGAGCTATATCTAAATCTGGACCGATTTTCTCAAAACTTGGCAGACATCACTCTAGGCTCAACTCAGTACGTTATGCCGAATTTCGTGCAAATCGAAATATATATAGGGATTTTGGTGCACCATTTACATGAAATCGGACGAAACTTTATATGGGAGCTATATCTAAATCTATACCGATTTTCTCGAAACTTCGTAGACATCATTCCAGACTCAATTCAGTACGTTATGCCAAATTTCGTGCAAATCGAAAGATATATAGCGACTTTGGTGCACCATTTACATGAAATCGGACGAAACTATATATGGGAGCTATATCTAAATCTGGACCGATTTTCACGAAACTTGGCAGACATCATTCTAGACCTAAATGATTAGGCTGTACCAAATTTCGTGCAAATCGAAAGATATATAGCGACTTTGGTGCACCATTTACATGAAATCGGACGAAACTATATATGGGAGCTATATCTAAATCTGGACCGATATTCTCGAAACTTGGCAGACACCACTCGAGGCTTAATTCAGTACGTTATGCCAAATTTCGTGCAAATCGAAAGATATATAGGGACTTTGGGACACTATTTACATGAAATCGGACGAAACTATATATGGGAGCTATATCTAAATCTTGACCGATTTTCACGAAACTTGGCAGACATCATTCTAGACCTAATTCATTATGCTGTACCAAATTTCGTGCAAATCGAAAGATATATAGGGACCGTTTACATTAAATCGGTTAAATATATATATGGGAGCTATATCTAAATCTGAACCGATTTCAATAGGGTTCGTCCTTGGGCCAAACAAATGAGCTGTGCCAAATTTCATCCAATTCGGATCATAAATGCGACCTGTACTTTGATCACTTAGAAAGTGATTCTATGCATATTCTCAAAAGGAACCATGTGTCTATCTCGTTTCCTTTTGCCTGTTACAAACATATGCACAAAGACATAATACCCTGTACCACAGTGTGGTGAAGGGTATAAAAAAAATACTTAGAATAGTATATTTGAGTATAATTTTATTAACACTAGAAAGACGGGAATTTTGTATATACCTATATTGCCTAAAATCCGTCAAAATGACCTTATTCTGAAAGAATTTTTATTGTTTAATGAAATCTTTGTAAACTAATTTTTTAATATTTTTTACATTATTTACAATCATACAAAACGTTGTTATTATTTGTTTTCGGTGGTTGGGCTCTCGAGTTTCCCCTTTTGAAAAATAAGAGCGCGGACAAAATGTTCGAAAAAGTGGAAGTCTTTACTCTAAGAGTGAAAACGACTGGAAATATAAAATTTATTTTTCCCGAATTATATGTTCGTTTGTGTTTCTAGAGTAGCAAACGGGTTTCGATGTTGTTGTACTGATCTGGTCACATAAGAAATTTACTTTATCCAATAATAAAAGTAGTTTGATTATTTAATATTTCACAAAAGGTCAAAATGACCGCTTTTAGGCAATATAGGTATAGCACATGTGAATACGGGGAATGAAAGAGGGGAAGAAGCAGTTACTATGATTAATGAACGTAGTTCTATGTGGTACAAAAAGTCACCAAATTTTAAAAAGCTGGGTCATAATATACACAATTTTTTCAATATTATCACCATATACAGTAATTTTCAAGAACATATATTATTTTTACTGTATATCTGGCTATTCTTTACTAGAACTGATAAAAAATTCTGAACTTTTTTAAGAAAAAAATTTTGATATTCGATATGAATTTGAGTAAAGCATACGTTATTTCCAAAGCGATAAATGTAAATAGCTATAAACATAATGGTTTTGAGTGGGTTTCCGACGTTTCTGACGTATGTATTATACGTCGGAAATGTATATCATTTACGTCACTGTTTCTGACAGGCCATCTCTGTCTGCAGCATCACCAACTTCTGATAATTGCTCAATATGTAAAAGGGCATTTGACACAGTTTCGGGTCCGTGAATAAAAAAAACTTGTGCAAAGTGGTAGGCATATTATACCAAGGATACGTTTCAACAAAAAGTCGTCCTGTATTGTGTGCATATATTTGAAATTTTTCATTATTAATCTCATGGCCACTGGATACAGCTATAACCGACACGTGCATTTTTTAGCGTTTTGGTGCGTTAGCTAAAAATTTCATATTGTCATTCATTGTTTGAGCGCTCGAATTCATCATAAGCTTCGACGATTATAAAAAACAACGTTCGAACTTGTATCTATAAAAAAATGCTAATAAAGAAACCTTTACCCGACATAGCTTCTAAAAGGCACAAAAGGGCAGCGTAAAATTTTGCAATATAACACAGATTTATGTCCTCTTTAATATAAACCAAAAATTATGATACGAATGTGGACGAATAATAACTATTTATCCATTTAAAATATAAAAATATTAATTTTTTTGGCATTTTCAATATAAATAACTAAATCTTAATCGCTTCCAAACACAATTTCATAATCAAATGTTAACGAAGTATTTGCAAAATAACCTAAACTTCATGGTTCCATTGAAAAATGTTTAACTTTTACAATACTTTTTAAAATAAATAAAATTTTCAACGGGAACGTTTTCACTTTTTTCAGTCTTTTTTGGCACAAAAATTTCTATGAAGTTTGACTTTTAAGTTTCACTACAAAAACACCAGTCCACTTTTGACATTTATTTCAACGACAAGAGATGTAGAATTTTATATACTTTAACCGGGTGGCAAAAATTTTTAACGGTACTTAAAATTTTATTATACCCTTCACCACACTGTGGTACAGGGTATTATGTCTTTGTGCATATGTTTGTAACAGGCAAAAATAATCGAGATAGACCCATGGTTCCTTTTGAGAATATGCATAGAATCACTTTCTGAGTCGATTTATGCATGTCCGTCTGTCCGTCCGTCCGTCCGTCTGTCCGTCCATGTATTTTTGTTAACAAAGTACAGGTCGCATTTATGATCCGATTTGGATGAAATTTGGCACAGGTCACTTAATTGGCCCAAGGACGAACCCTATTGAAATTGGAGAAAATCGGTCCACGTTTAGGCATAGCTCCCATATAAGGGTACCCCAACATTTTCGGTATTTTGAGGTTCTTGAGCGCGTTTTTTAACCGAATTCGCTGAAATTTGGTATTTTGAGTTCTTATTGGGTAGCAAATCTCTCTACCAGAAATTATATTTAAATGTCAATTTTTTCGGATAGCCCCCATATAAGATTACCCCCAATTTTCGGTATTTTGGGGGTTTTGATCGCATTTTCCGACCGAATTCGCTGAAATTTGGTACTTTGTGTTCTTATTGGGTAGCAAATCTCCCTACCAAAAATTATAAATAACGGTCCATTTTTTCGCATAGCCCCCATATAAGGGTACCCCCAAATTTTCGGTATTTTGAGGTTCTTGAGCGCGTTTTTTAACTGAATTCGCTGAAATTTTGTACTTTGAGTTCTTATTGGGTAGCAAATCTCCCTACCAAAAATTATAAATAAAGGTCCATTTTTTCGGATAGCCCCCATATAAGATTACCCCCAATTTTCGGTATTTTGGGGGTTTTGATCGCATTTTTCGACCGAATTCGCTGAAATTTGGTACTTTGTGTTCTTATTGGGTAGCAAATCTCCCTACCAAACATTATAAATAAAGGTCAATTTTTTCGGAAAGCCCCCATATAAGGGCACCCCCAATTTTCGGGTTTTTGGGCTCGTTTTATAACTGAATTCGCTGAAATTTTGTACATTGGGTTCTTATTGGGTGCCAAATTACTCCACTATAAATTATAAATATTGGTCAATTTTTTCTGGTAGCCCCCAGGTTATGAGGTTCTTGAACCAAATTCTTTTTTCTGGTACAGGGTAGTATGTTTTTGTGCATATGTTTGTAACATGCAAAAATAATCGAGATTGACCCATGGTTCCTTTTGAGAATATGTATAGAATCACTTTTTGAGTCGATTTAAGCACGAAATTTGGCACAGCGTAGCAAATTAGGTCTAGAATGATGTGTGTAAAGTTTCCTAAAAATCGGTTCAGATTTATATATAGCTCCCACATATACTTTCGTCAGATTTAATGTAAATGGTGCACCAAAGTCCCTATATATCATTCGATTTGCACGAAATTTGGCACAGCGTAACAAATTAGGTCTAGAATCATGTGTGTTAAGTTTCCTGAAATCGGTTCAGATTTAGATATAGCTTCTATATCTGACCAAATGAACAATTTATCGGTTGCAGAATGACGTGTTTATGGTTCCAATTTCATTTTACTGCTCCTTTAAAAATGCGACCTCTGTTAGGATTCATCTGTTGAATATACTCAAAGTGGTGAAGGGTATCATATAGTCGGCCCCGTCCGACTTTACTACTTTCCTTACTGGTTTTTTAATTAATCCAAGGAAACAGGGTATTCTAACCCACTGTGCATCGTAATGAATAAAGTCTAGCATGATATGTGTTAAGTTTTGTGAAAATCGGGTGTTCGATTGATGTTGCTTTAAATTAATTTACATAATTTTGTCCCATTGTAAGAAGCAATTCTATATCAGGTCAAATGAAAAATTTAGTATGGGTTACAGAATGACATGTCTATGGATCCAATTTCATGTTAATGGTCTTTCAGAAATGCGACGTTTGTTACGATTCATCTGCTGAATATACCCAAATTGGTGAAGGGTATCATATAGTCGGCCCCGTCCTTTACTAATTTCCTTACTGGTTTTTAAATAATCCTGGCTTGTAGGTCCTACAAGAATATATTTCTAAAAAATGTATTCCTTTATTTTTGATCTTGTTGTAGGCCCTTCCTTCAAAATACTTTTTAAAAAAATCCACAGCTTGTGATTTGTAACTATTTTTTTCCTCGAAAAGAAAAATCATCTGTGCCCGCAAAAAAAAAAAAAAATAAGCCCACAACATTTTTTTAGCCACCACATGTTGCCATTTAATTCTACCACCATTACCACCACCACAACATACCCATGGTGCATAATGAAAAGTTTAAAAGGCAAGTATGTGATGTGGTTTTTCCAAAGAAAAATGAAGAAAGCTAAAAAAAATAATAAATACTGGCACGCTTCTGAATAAATTGTTTCTGTGCGATATGATGATTCCCCTGGCTGAACTCAAAAACTCGTAACCAAAATTACTGATCCTTTTGACCATAACCAAAAAAATATTCAACCACCATCACCTTTACTACTGCTCTGTTAAATCTTTTGCAACAAATTTACACTGCAGCCAAAATGATCGCTTGAATAACAGCTTTTCGTCCTGGCTGTAGAATGCAGAATCAAAACAAAAGTACGCAAAAAACAAACAGTTACAAAATCCAAAAAAAGTGAGACCATGTCTGTGTGGTTTAACTTATTTTTAACTGTGTGTGGTTAACTGTAAGCCCTAGGAGGATTTTTTCTGTTTGTCTTATTTACGGCTCGTTCTCTCTGGCTCTTCGTTTTTTCTTCTCCTTTGCTGTGGATTTAATTTTTTCAGTTGCAGCAGGTGCTTCATTTTTTCTTCAGAATTGATGAAACACCACAAAGAAAAAACGTTGCAGCAGGATCTGAAAAAAATCAACGTCTCCAATACCTGCTGATGCCTCACACCAAAATCTGCAGCATGTGTTTGTAATTATCATCAGGGATTTTTTTAATATTTCAAAAAGAGAATATACGTAAAGGTATGATTTAAAAAAATATGAAGAAAAGAGAAATTGCGAAAAGCTTATAGACATTTTCAAAATTTTATTGGATTTCCAAAAATGCTTTATTTAAAGCCCATTGTCGTCCATTCACTTTTTATACCACCCACATGTTTTATTGGGACCTTTCATTTAAAGAGTATTTTTCAGACCTTAACGAAAGTGGAGTTATTAATGATTTTTTTCATGTACCTTTAACTAGCAAGGACCTTTAAGATTTTTGAAGTATATTTTAGTGCCCTTTAACAAGTGTGAATTTAAAAAAGTAAGTCCGCGTTGCCGACAGATATATACACTCAGGCTATGGATTAAGTGGTATAGATTTTTGCAGATTATGTATACTAGTTTGGTATGCAGAGATCTGCAAAATCAATGTCAAGTGTCGGGGTGCAAGTTTTTTTTATTAAATTTATATTGGGGTCTGAAACTAATATTTCTATTAGGAACATTCTTTTGGCTTTTCATGCCCAACACAACTATGTTGTCAGGGTATTATAGCTTTGTGCAGACGCAAGAGTTTGTAACGCCGCTTAATATTGGACCTAGACCCACCTTTAAGTATATTGATCGTCATATCACGACTACCTGATTCGATCTAGACATGTGTGTCCGTCCGTCCATTATATTTTGTAAACACGATACAGACCAAAGTTGTGGAACAATTGTCACGAAAGTTTGCATGTATGATGAGTTCCGGCAAAAGAAGACCCCCATTGATCCTTTAAAATTTGGGATGAAATGGACCAATGGACTTTATTTTCTTTGTTTTTTTTACCCTTCACCACACTGTGGTACAGGGTATTATGTCTTTGTGCATATGTTTGTAACAGGCAAAAGAAAACGAGATAGATACTTGGTTCCTTTTGAGAATATGCATAGAATCACTTTCTGAGTCGATTTATGCATGTCCGACCATCCGTCCGTCCGTCTGTCTTTCCATGTTAAATTGTAAACAAAGTACAGGTCGCATTTATGATCCGAATTGGATGAAATTTGGCACAGGTCACTTATTTGGCCCAAGGACGAACCCTATTGAAATTAGAAAAAATCGGTTCAGATTTAGATATAGCTCCCATATATATTTTCGTCCGATTTAATGTAAACGGTCCCTATATATCCTTCGATTTGCACGAAATTTGGCACAGCGTACTGAATTAGGTCTAAAATGATGTATTTTAAGTTTCCTGAAAATTGGTCCAGATTTAGATATAGCTCCCATATATATGTTCGTCCGATTTAATGTAAATGGTGTACCAATGAAGACCCCTATTTTTTTAAAGATCGGTTAATATTTAGGGGATGAAATGGACCAAATAATTATTTTTTCGGTTTTTCTGGGCCGCAATTAAAGCCCGAACATTGCGATACCAATTACATCGGTGTATGCACTCGGATGTGGAAGTTATACGTAAATATTGAACGGTGTCTATGTGTTATAATATTGTTTAGTATTACAATTACCCCACTAGAGTGTGGAAATGTCGCGCTGGTCGCTTTGAAATTTTGCATGAAGTTCCAGTTATTGTCAAGGACGACCCCTATAATTTTCGGTTCTGTTGGTATAATATTTAGAGGGTGCAATTATTTTTGTCAATTTTTCGAGTCGCTCTAGAGGCCATAATTGTATGACACATCGCATATTTTACACGGTGAAGGCGATCTACCGAAATACTTATAACGGCTGTTTAGATAAATATGGGTCAATATTCCGATTGTCAAATCATCCACAAAGTGGCGTAAATATTCACCTCTGTTAAACGAGAATTGAAAAGTATGACAGGGTTAGAAACTGGAGCTGTTGACTTATAATCAGTCGAGAGGGTGCAAATATCGCGAAATATTACTCAGGCTCGGAATATGGATCCGCAGAAACATAGAGGGGTATTTAACAAGTGTGGATTTTTATAATCTCAAAAAAATTAAATCGTAGGTTTTGCCATAGCCCTCATAATTTAATTTATTTGTATGGTCTTAGACGTACTTTCCAATAGAAGTGACTATAATTTGGCATGTGTAACATAGCCCTCATATAAAAATCATGGCACATTCTTCGTATTTTGAAGGTCCTAACCGAATTTTCTAAAGGTCCTTACCGAATGTTCTTAGTGGAGACGAAAGACATTGACAAAAATTGTTAACATAGCTATGTAAGGGTACTCCACAATTTTACTTTTCAGGCGGTTTCAACCTAAATGAAAAATAATGTTCCCAGAAAATAAAAAAAAAAACAAATTGAGATTTTCAGAAAATGTAAAAGATAGGTATATATTTTTTTTCCTCTATATATAGATCCCACTCAATTTTAGATATTTTTATGATCCTAGGCGTATATTCCAACCGAAGTGACTTCATGGGGCTCTAGATGAGCACAAAAGTTCTTCGCAGAAAAATGGAAATATATAAGTCCATCTGTTGGCATATTCGATAGATAAAGATTCTGCTCGATTTTAGATATTTTCAACGGTAGTTGCTTGGAGGGTAAACAACATTTACAGAGACAATTTTCACTATAAGTCCATACCTTCAAATGTAAGTCAAATAAAAGTTCATCACCATCTTTATAATTTTGAAGATTTTAGCTCGTGTGGCTGTAATTTGGCATTCCGGATTCTTGTAGGGTGAAAAATTGTTCCCAGACAATTTGAAATATAGGTCCATGTTTTTAACACAGCCTCTAAATATAAATGTCCCAACGCAGGTGGCTGTAGTTTGACAAGCGAAATTGTTTAATATAGGGTAGTGTTTTGAGATAGCTCCGGTATAATAAAACCGTCATATTTTAAGTATTTTATTAGTCCTAGGCGGATATTCTACCGCGTGTAATTTAACATTTAGACTTTATCTTTGATATAGGCCCCATATGACTAGCTCCATTTTTGATGTTTTAAAAGTTCTGGTCTTTCGGGTTCATAAAAAAAAGATTTCTCGCCGTGCATTAGGGGTTCTTGAAGGATGAAAAAATCAAAATTTTAAAAAAAAAATTAAAGAAAAATCCACACCAATGATATGTCCTTAGTATAATAATATTCTTTAAACACATTTTCAAAAAATCTTTTGTAAGATTGAGAGATGGTCTGAAATAATAATTTTAAAAATCAGCGTTTGACAGCGTTCTGAAGCTACAATTTTAAAAATCCGCTCTTGACAGAATTTCTAGAATAATTTAAATAATCCGCAATTGAGACAGGACTCTATTAGCGATCTTTTTAAAAAGTTCCCATTTGTGGTACGTTCACTAATACATATTTTTATAAAATCCACGCTTATGATATGTCATTGAAATGATATTTAATAAAATCCAAGCTTATGATAGGCCCTTAACTTTATATTTTTAAAAGTTTCACGCTTGTGGCAATAATAAATCATTAAGATTTATACAAATTTAATCCGGACACTATTCATTATCTAGTACCTGTTCAATATTTCACAGGCACCTGTAATCACCCAGAAAAGGACATCGAAACATACATAATAATTCGAAAAAAATTACGATCACAGATTTTTGTGGGAACCACTTAATCAGTGGTCAATTATTTATTTAAAAATTCAAAATTCCGTGGGAACTAATTTCTTCAAATAACACCAAAATCCTAACACATCCTTCCATTTCCTTTCCCTTTTCTTGCTTATGTAACAGTTTATAAAAAAATCTTATAGATTTTCAATTTATTTTTTCCTGTTTTCCTATGCCTTTCAAGTGTTTTAATCCTGGCAAAGTCAAAATTATCAATTCTTTTGTTTTCAGTTTTCTCTTCTCTGTTTTTTCATAGCCACCAAAACCAAAACGAAAATCCGTAATAATTTGTGAGCGTCATGTGTTTTTGGGTAAATATTAAAGTCAATGACAGCAAAATACAAAAATTCTGAATAAGGAGGATTAATAACCACAAAAGAGGGAGAGTAGAGAAAAGTCAACACGGACACCAACACCAACAGAAGATCACCAAGAGAGAAATCCTAAGCCCATAACAATAACGTTAAAAGAGGGCACAACAGCAAAGGGAGCAAATGTGAAATCAACAGCAACAACAACAAGGAAATTCATACCCACACGCATGGACAGCAACAATAACAATAACCTACAATAAGAAATCCTTCAACCTGATCGAATGGCATAATGAACATCAGGATGAAACCTTTGAATGACGACAGAAGGCACGCGACCAGGTAAATGTTCGAACGTTGAGGTGAAACATAAGCAACAGCAGCAACAACAACAAAAATGTAGCATTTTAGCTTGGCTGTGATAGCAGCAGGTAAATTTATAATAAAACATCGATACTCAGAAAAAATGTTCATGAGATTCAAATAAAGAAATTTTAGATTGTGCAAGAATTTTGTTGGTTCTTCTTTGGATATCCCTTATATAAAAGAAAGGTATTTTGATGTTTTGATTTCGTATGTAACATATTGAAATATATAACTGGGAACCCATACATTAATAATATTTCAAAAAATCCACTCTAGGTCCCTAGAAATATTTGTAAAAAATACAAGCTAATGACAGATCTTTGAAATGACAATTTAAAAAATGGTCCTGTGATACGTCTCTAAAATAATAATTTTAAGTATTTTTAATAATATAATAATAATATTAAAAAATTAAAAATAAAAAAACTCTTGCGACACATATTATTTAATTTTTTTTGTTTTTGATAGGTCCCTCTAATAAGATTTATAAAAAATTTCCATGTGATAAAAAATAAAAAATATTTTTAAAAATTTCGTATATCTAATAGTTCCCTAAAATAATTATTTACTGGTCCTTAAAATAATAATTATCCTGGTCCTTAAATAATAAATATGTAAGTGGCCCCTAAATATCTATTTTAAATTTCGAGGTTGTGACATGTTCCTAACCTAATGCAGTATCCAAATGATTGTTAGGTCCTTGAAATTATAGTTTGTTTTGGTCCCGGAAGTAATATTTAAAAATCCGCAATTTGAGAGAAGTATATAAACTAATAACAAACTAATCATGATAGGTCCCTAAAATAATCTTTTTAAATAATCCACAGTTGTGAGAGATCCCTGAAATGGTATTTTTATACTAATCCGCGTTATGGTAGGTTCTAGAAATAAAAAATTTAAGATTCTGATAGGCCCTTCAAATAATGTTGTATGAAGTCGGATGTGGTAGTTATCCGTAATTTATGTTCAGAAGTCTACAAATTATTTACTACTACCATTACCACACTAGAGGGCATAATTACAGTACTGATGGCTAGGAGATTGTGCATAAGGGTCCGGATATGGTCAATGACGATGCCTATAATTTTCTAGCCGCTCTAGACGCCACAATTATAAACAGAACACCACAAATTTTCTTGGGAAAGGCGAACTGACCAACTAATTCGAATGGCTGATAATGATCAGTCAATATTTAACGGGTCAAATTATCCAAACATTTTGAGTAAAATAACAAAATATTAATCTCATGGAATATTTATGCCTTTCATCACACTGTGGTATAGGGTATTATGTCTTTGTGCATATGTTTGTAACAGGCAAAAGGAAACGAGATAGAAAAATGGTTCATTTTGACAATATGCATAGAATCACTTTCTGAGTCGATTTATGCATGTCCGTCCGTCTGTAGATGTTAAATTGTAAACAAAGTACAGGTCGCATTTATGATGCGATTTAGATCAAATTTGGCACAAGTCACTTATTTAGCCCAAAGACGAACCCTATTGAAATTGAAGAAAATCGGTTCAGATTTAGCTATAGCTCCCATATATATTTTCGTCCGATTTAAGGTAAATGGTGCACCAATGTCGCTATATATTTTTCGATTTGCAAAAAAATTGTTCATAGGGTACTGAATTAGGTCTAGAATGAGGTGTGCTAAGTTTCGTGAAAATCGGTTAAGATTTAGATATGGCTCCCGTATATAGTTCCTCCGATTTAATGTAAATGGTGCACCAAAGTCCCTATATATATTTCGATTTGCACGAAATTTGGCACAGCATAATGAATCAGGTCTAGAATGATGTATGTTAAGTTTCCTGAAAATCGGTTCAGATTTAGATGTAGCTCCCATATATATTTTCGTCCGATTTAATGTAAATGGTGCACCAAGTCCCTATATATCTTTCGATTTGCACGAAATTTGGCACAGCGTAATGAATTAGGTCTAGAATGATGTGTGTTAAGTTTCTTGGAAATCGGTTCAGATTCTGATATAGCTTCGATATCTGACTAAATGAAAAATTTAGTATCGGTTGCAGAATGACATGTTTATGGATCCAATTTCATGTTACTGGTCCTTTTAAAATGCGACGTCTGTTAGGATTCACCTGTTGAATATACCCAAAGTGGTGAAGGGTATGATATAGTCGGCCCCGTCCGACTTTACTACTTTCCTTACTGTTTTTTTTTACTTCGGGTAAACGGAAAAGATATCGCAGAGGTGCTGCAGACCTCTAATCGGTCATGAATGTGCAAATATCGCGAAATAATAATACGACATTACTACTTTCCTTACTGTTTTTTTTACTTCGGTAAACATTATTCGGAAAAGATATCGCAGAGGTGCTGCAGACCCCTAAGCAGTCATGAATGTGCAAATATCGCGAAATAATACCCAGGCTCGGACTATAGATCTACTTCTCCGCTCATTGGTTTATATATTTATAGGCTTAACTGACGATAATGTGGTATTTTAGGCTCATAAAGTCTATCAGGTCTATATTACGGTACAGGTAATGTAAATGAATCAATGTAAGAAATGCTCTGTCAAGAATATTGTTGCAATTTGATAGCCTAGCTTTAACCTTGCAAATTATTCAACTGAAGAAAGGCCTTAAAGTGGAAGCGATGTAAAACGTGGACCTATATAGGCGAACTTAAACGAGAGAACCAATGTTCCAACTTCCAAAATAATCATATGCCAAAATGTAGATCTACATTGAAAACTGAATCTGAATCTACAGACATAGCGGTTGGGTAGACCCTCCATACCCATACAATTAGTTTGACTTGTTTGTGTGAAGTTTTTTTCTACGAGGCGGTATTTTATACTTTGTTAGTCCGATGTAGAAAAATGCAACCATTTTTTTGGGCACAAAAATCTAAACTGGGTTGAATGGGGCAATGTGAATCTATGAACTTTTATTTAATATTTTCAAAGAGTAGGCAACTAACCATCGAAAAATTCGAAGTGTTTAATTACATCGATTTTAATTGAAAATAGCGTCAGGACCCTCAAAAATCCTAAAAGTCTGATATTTATAATTTTTGGTAGAAAGATATATAAACTGAAAATATTATATAAGGAGGCAACTCGTTTGAAAAACATGTCTGAAAATCATCAAAATGATAAAAAGTAGTATGATATGATTATGAATAGATTCTAAATATCAATATATATTGTACCGATATATAGCGGTCTAACATGAAGTATCAACAATTTTACAATTTTATAAAATATTGAACAGAAGGAGTGGACCGACCGGTCCCACCTTCGGACTTGATATGGGCATGGTAAAGATAATAGGTTGGGCAATGTTTGGTCCACATCGAATAGTCCGTTCGCATGATATTATAAAATAAATTTTCATCGAAATTGTCATAATTTTGTGTGGGTGGTACTAGAGGGAGTGGACCGATATTTCCCATCATCGAACTTGAACCAATGTTTGGAAGATATATTACGATATTTTGTAAATCGACTACAAATTGACTGAAAGGGATTTGATCCAAAGAAACATGGGATCTAAAACCAATATTTCAATGAGGCACATTTTTCCATAGCAAAGTGTATATAACCTTATTAGCCATAAGGCTGAGGGTATAAAAAATCACCACCTGTAGATTTTTTATCTTTGGGAAAAATTTGAAATTATTTCTCGGCAAGCATGTAGATTTTTTTTACTTTGAGAAAAAAATATTTAAAAAATTCAATGCCAGTAGATATTTTAGTCCTTAAGAATAGATATATTTGAAACAAGTGAAAAAGGCTTTATGTTCGGCCGGGTCGAACTTTGAATATCCTCCACCATAGGTATAACGATAGTTGCTTGAAATAAGATACCATAAAAGCACAACTATATCAACAATTATACAAAACAATTGTTGTAAACCATAAAGTACACCAGATACAAATTTCAGCAATTTTTAATGGAATTTGATCCAAAAATCCCAAAAAAAAAACGTACAATTTAGAGGGCAAAGTTATATGAGGGCATCATCAACGTACACAGGATTTTATTTCGGAAGAGTGGCGTGGAAGTTGCTGGCTCAGTATGAAAATTGCGCTCAAGAACCCCAAAATATCTAAAATTGGGGGGGGGGGGGGGGGGGTACCCTTATATGGGAGTTATACCTAAATGTTTACCGAATTTTATCTGTTTTTCAGATCTTTATATAAAATCCCCGCCTGTAAAATTATAAGTCCTTGAGAACTTATCCAAAAGAGAATGTTTTCTAATCCTTATAAAAAAAACGCTGCATTTAGAATTTTTAGTTATTCAGAAGAAATCTTAAAAAATAGCACGCCGTAGTTTCTTAGTCCCCTTCAAATAAATATACACCTTTATGTTTTCAAGTCCTTGGAGAAAATTTATAAAAAAAAAGTAAAAAAAAACCGACCTTGAAGAAATCTACGTTTTTGTATTTTTATAGCCCTCGAAAAAAAAAATAACTTAAAAACTCCACGTCTGTAAGCCCTTTAGATACTGAGAAAAACATTTAAATAAGTCTACGCTTGCCTTTTTTAGTCCTTGTGAAAATTTCTTCGAAAAATCCACTTTTGTAGATTTTCTATTACCTTAGCCATAAAGTCCTTGAGAAAAAAATGAATATGGATTTTATTCCATGAATTCCTTTAAATCGACAACTTTAGGCCTTGCAATCCTTAAGAAAACTTAATTAAATACTGTTCTTGAGAACAAATCTATAAAAAATTACGCTTGTAGAGATTTTATTCTACATTCTATATTCTTTAGAAAATTCACCGCTGTAAGGATTTAAGTTCTTAATAAAAACATTATTTTTATTTATCTCAAGTAGTCTTTCTGTAAAAACAACGCTTGAAAAAATTAACTACTGAAAGCATTAGAACCCTGAAGAAAATATTTCAAAAATCCACAGCTGTAGTCCTCTCATTGACATTGGAATAAGAAGTGGGTAATAACATCATTGCAAACAATATCCCTCTTGCTATATCCCTCAATTTGAGGCTATATGCTATTGGAGTTAATATATTTTCCAAGCTTAAAATTGTCCTCCTAATGAAGGGTATCGAAAAATTCGTCTCAACCCAACTACACACCAAATTAAGATTTTTGTTCATAGCTTTTTTGGTTGAGTCAGCATCCTCTTGACCAAACTCTTTACTTAATTTCATCTCAAAAACGGAAGGAAGTTATTTTAAAGATATCAATCTTCAATATTCCATTCCACCCAAAAAAAAAAAACGGATTACACTCAAATTACAGTTCCGGTCAGCAGGGCAAACAGCACCCCCAACATGACAATAAAAAATCCTTTTTTTCGTTAACAAAATTTTTTCTCACTTCCACATTTTGCCTGTTTTCTTCCTTTGATAAATGATGAAAAAATAGTTGGCTTATGATTGAGTATTGAGAAGTGGAAGGATCATTTGGTTTAGGGATGCACAACATATGTTGCCTCTTTTTTCCCCTGGTTGACCAACAATATTCATTGTGTCTCCTCGACTTCTTCCTCGTCTTCTTTGGTGGCTACGCTGAACAATGGAACATTGTTCATGATTCATTTTTGCCATTCTCTCCAATCGTCTAACCAACTGACGCTGTATTTCTTTTCGATTTGTTTTTGTTGTGTCCTTAGCATTTTATGACTTTTTCTACCTTCCAATTCTATTGATAGGCTTGATAAATTTGATTATCATTGATGTTTCTCGTATTGTTCGGCAAAAGGACTTTGCCCTTAACTGCCAACTGAAAACCAACAACAACAATAATAATAATAAGAGATATACAAATTGATACATGTAAACCGTATGTCGTGATGTTATTTGGAAATATGTTTAAAATCCCAGTGTCGATAATTAAAGTGTTTGAAATGCCAGTAAGATGATCATTAAATTAAAGGGATTTTTTTCTGAAATTCTGTTGCAAGGATGTGAATGACCAATGTATGAGATTAAGGGATGATATTCTGAGAATATTGATATTAAACATAGGATGAAGGGTATATTCAGATTATTTATTCCATATGTAACATTCCAAATATTTCTCATAGGACCCATGAATTATAGACAGTTTAATTTCTATACTTTATGAACAATTTTTTATAAAGAAGAATTGGTCGGAAATGTTTGTATGAGGATGATGCAAAACATGGACCAAAATATTAAAATGCGGTTAGAACCTTCAAAATAATATAAACAAGCGGGACGGGACATGGAAATAATATAAACACGATAGGGCCTATAAAATAACATGAACCTATAATGCATATTAATTTTTCATATGGTGTCAGGTTGAGTGGTATTATAACATTGCGTACCCCCCAGAGTTTGTAAATATTGGTCCAGGACCCAACTTTTACTATACCGATCGTCAGACCTCGAATAGCTGAGTCGATGTAGACTTGTTGTGGACCAATCGTCACGAGATTTTGCATGTTGCAAATCATTTTGCAAAGAAGACCGCCATTGTTTTTTGGTAATGAGCTGTTAATATTTAGGGGATAAAATTGACCATTTTTGTCTGTTTTCTGGTTGCTCTGGAGGCCAGAGTTATGATCCGAACTACACAAAATTTTATACGGATGATGGGGTCTGGCCCAGGAATAAGCGAGTTTATTTTCGGACGGATACTCTTTATCGGCGTATTTGAGATTTATCGAAGTTAACACTTGGCAAGTACATTTTACTGCTCAACTTGTGGGCCTATGGATGGTCACCATGGACGAAGTCAGTTCCTACATTTTTTTAATTGTAGATCTTTACTTTTATTGGAATAGTGGTTAACATACCGCTATATTAGTTGATTAGATTTCGTACCAGATGGGATCCTCAGTATGAGTTCTTCCTCCATTAATCAGTTGAGAAGAAGAATCTCAGTTTTCGATAGGGTGATTGACAAATCCTAAACATTCGGCGAATGGGGATCCTTTCACAAAATGTTCCACCGACAAAACAGGAGGAAACTTTTTGGTGTGGCAGGGGATTTACTGATTGTCAGATATAGATATATTTATATTAAGTCGATTTAAAATGTCACTTTTTGTTATTGTAAAATTGTCAGGCGCAATCCCTGACTATTGCTTTAATCCAAACCAAGTGGTGAGGCAGGGAAGACCATAGTATTCTCCCCAAAAGCTATTTATAGCAAAAAACCGTTTATGCTCAAATGTCACTTGAAACAAATCGAAGTATTTAGCTAACAAACGATATGAACTGTATGAGAACCCCTTGGCGGGGAATAAGACGGGTCAGCAAGTGATTTTAAATATATTCTCAAATGGACATGGTACTCAAGCTAACATGGTACCCTTCATTGGGATTAGACTGCATCAGTCTAAATCTGAATTTATGATTAGTTGAAATTGAACATGTTTGGTCCATGCACCAAATACTAACTAAAATGCGTCCAACCAAAACCACAATACGAGTCCGGTTTGGAAACTTCCTAGCCTATCAATGAAAGAGAATAGTACGTTTCTAAAAATTATTTTTTTATTTTTCAATATAATC
>NW_026884100.1:0-11342 GCF_032173495.1 Musca vetustissima
TGATATATTGATGTCAACCATAACGCCTAATACTGTTATTCGGTCACCTAAGGCTTTCTCAATTGGTTATTTAGGAGCGCCAATTCTGCCACGATCATGATTTCAAAGGCAAACTGGCATTTATTCCGAGACTTTGGCCCAAAACCCGCAGACTGCCCTTAATGCATTTTAGACTCACATCCAACCTGTGGATCTTTTATATCAATAATATAGATTATTTCGATATAAATCGAATGAAGCACTTTATTATGAAATTTGGTAAATTTATTTACATTACACCCTGTAAAGAATCTATATGAGCATTTATGTGTGCTGCTAATCTACAAACATAAACTATTTGAGAACATTTGCCATTCCACGTACCACATACGTTCTCATAAGTACGTTCAACGTATGAGTATGTGTGTGTGTGTGAATGATTAGTTTTTATATTTTGCATGTCAACATTAATAAAAACAATTTTAATGGCTCACTATAACGAGTACTGAGTGAACAACAGACAGACAAACACACACAATATAACAACAATTTAACAAAAAACTTCAAAACAACTTTAACACAATCAAAGCGAAAACTTTGTCGAAATCGCAAACAGTTCGACTGGCAATTTCTAATAGTGCCGGATTACAAGTGTTATAAAAACACTCCACACCACCATTCATGACTTTGGACATGTTGAAAATGCTCAGTTTTGATTTGAATGTTTTGCTGACGATGTTGCTGCATGATGAATATGAGGCAGTAGCAGCCTAGCTTTGGATCAGAAGATGAATGGGTGGGGGTGCGTCTGCTAAACATAAACAATTCCATACATCTGACATCATTCAATGGCTTGCAAATGTTATTTGCGAAGCCGAACAAGGATCTTATAAAATATGTATATAGGAAGAGGACAGAGAATTTTGGACCATAACTAACAACAGCAACAAACTATAATGACAACACCAACAACAGCAACAAGTACAATAACACATTCAACATCAGTTGCTGGCAACAGATGTGTGAAATGATGGTTAGTGCAATGATTCCGGTTGTCGCAACACTTACACTCTTTGTCCGTCCATCCGTCTGTCTGTCATTCAGTCAGCAAAGCATTCGCATCGGTCATCCAAATTCATTTTCGCAAAACGAAAAAAACTAAACTCAAATGATTACAACGGACTGCCGAACTCACTCACTGGCTGACTGACTGCCAAGCAGGTACCTTTAGTACCCACCACCAAAATTGAATGCAACCATTTTTTCAAGGGGCCAACCAACCAACCGCTGAACTGACGAACATACCAAATGTGCTGCTAGATGGATGTACGACCGAATGAACGGACGACCAAACGAAGGAACATATGTAGCCTAGTACCAGTACAAGGCATCACTAGTCTTCGATCCATCCGATAAAAATAATTGGAAGTTGTTGTAGTTGTTATAGTCAGACTAAGTTAGTCGGACGAAAAGGAAAAACTAAAACAACAACTACAAAACAAAATACTAAACTTTATTTGTTAAAATGTTGAGATGCGAACGTTCAAGTGTAATTGAATGGTTGGTTCGTTTAGAGTGTTCGGCTGTTTGGTATAAAAGTGCGAGAGTTAGGGATGACAGTTAATACGAAATATTTAGAGAAGAGCAGGAGACTTTCTTCAAAATATGACCAGAAAATACTCTCCCAAAGAAAACAGTTTCTATAGTCCGGGACCTTTATATGGGGACTATGTTTTAAAAAGCCAGGTTGGAAAATTGGGCTAGGAACTTTAACATACGAAGAATTAAGTTAGAAATTTGTATGGGAGCTAATTGAAAACATGGACCAATATTCAAAATTTTCCTAGAAAAACAATTTGTATTCTTCAGGAATCCAAAATGCCAAATTAGAGACATTTCGGTCGGAAGATGTGGCTAAATATTTCAAAACGCCGAAAATTGAGGTAACTTGGATACATATGGAACATTTTTGGCAAAAAGGTTTTCACCCTTCAAGAACAACCTAAAATGGTATGGGACCATTATACGAGGGTTATCTCAGAACATGGATCTATATCTGAAATTCCCAGCGAATAAATCTTAAATCCGGAACCCGGAATGCCAAACTACTGTCACTTTGGCGGGATATTTTGACTAAAACCCTTACCAACTCTATCAGTTCATCCAAAATTCAATTTGTACCAAATTCTGTGCCATTTTCAAATTTCTAAAACTTCCTTCACAATTTATCGGCTCACCTTCATTTTGTACCAAATTTAGTACCCATAAGTATGAATTTCCAAAACTACATACATAACACAATCCTACACTCCAACAATTCGGTTCGGGCAAGTTATTTCCGGGATAGGAAGGCTTGTGTCGTGGTAGCCAGTGCTTCGGTCTGGAGGGATGTGCAGCGTGGTTGCCCACAGGGTTCCATTTGTGGTCCATGTATATGGAATCTTATGATGGATCCTATGTTGCGGGAGCTAGCTGCCTCCTTCAAGGTCTGTGAATATGCGGATGACTGGACTGGAAAATCGTGGTGAGCAAGCTATGCAGATTGTGCAGGCTTGGAGTGACCGAGTTGGAGTGGAGGTGGCTACCGAGAAAATGGTGCTGATGCTGCTGAAAGGCAGGTTGGCGCGCAGTCGTCCTCTCTGCTTTCGAGCTGGTGAACGCGGCATAAGGTATACGTGTACTTTCAAGTATCTCGGGATAACGGTGTCAGAGCGTTTGAATTTTCTTCCACACTTTGATCGGTTGAAGGATAAGCAGACATCGTTTGTTGGGACTTTCAGGCGTGTTTTGCGGACTGATTGGTGCACCTATATGGTACAGAACTGCCTCGTCTGTCTTTGGGCAGAAGAAGCTCCTTTCGTGTCAGCGGGTCGTCATGTTAGCATGCTTGCCAGTGTGTCGCACTGTTTCCACAGAGGCGTTGCTTGAAGTGAGATGTAGGGCTATCATGTATAAGCTTAAGCGTGGCTTGCAGTTGGATGAGGATGATTGGCTCAGGCCTTCTGATTTGGTGGATGGGGTGAGTAGGCGGTACAGCACTATCCGTCGGGACTGTGTTGTTGATAGGTGGAGGAGGAGGTGGACGAACCATGACAAAGGGAGGGTGACGTACGAATTTATTCGTGACGCAACGTTCATTGTGGACCGGCCAGACTTTCGCTTCGGCTTAAGTACTGGTTTCTTACTGACGGGGCATGGTTCTCTCAATGCGTTTCTTCATAAAAAAGAGTGTGCCTTCTGCACGCTCTCCGATTGGTACAGCACTTCGGTGCTGGTGCGCTGGTGGGCACATTCCCGCCAGTGGCTCACCCACTGTTAGGTAGGCCAATACCACAAGTCTTCGTGTAGAAAATAAGATCAGAAGGTTATCTTCCACAGAAGACCAAATGGCCAATGAAATCATTCTGCATCCAAACGAGGCCTTCTTCTACAGGATGTAAATAATTCGCCTAGTCTTCATTTAAAGAAGACAAAGAATTTTCTTCTACAAAATACATTGTATGCCTTCAGGTCTTCTTTTATATGAGGACCAGAAGTTAATATTATATAAAAGAATGTAGAATATCAGGAGGTCTTCTTTTAGAAGAACTGAAGGTGTTCTTATAGAAGAACTGGAGGTCTTGTTGTAAAAGAGCTAGAAATCTTCTTATAGAAGAGCTAGATATCTTATTATAGAAAAGCTAGAGGTCTACTTATAGAAGAGTTGAGCTATTCTTAGAGAAGAGGTGGAGGTGTTCTTCTAGTAGAGCTGGAGGTCTTCTTATATAAAACATGGAGGTCTTCCTCGATTAAAGATTTGTTATAGAAGACCAGCTGTTACTTTTCAGTGGAATATCAAGGAATCGTCTTTTTTCTTGATTTTCTCATTGTGAAGGAACTCCGCAAATGGAGGTTACGGAATTAAAATTCCACCGCTGTCATCCCTAAAATGCGAAAATTTTAAAATATATTGTATGTATGTTGTGTTGTTGCTTTTTGGTTTGGAAATGGTCACAACTTTGAATGTTGTGGTTCTTGTCAATTATAACTATAAAACATATTTTATTGAATGTGAACGATTTTTGTTGGTGGTGGCGGTGTTGTTGTTGTCGTTGCTGTTGCGGCTGTTTGTTTTTCTTAAGCCTCTCTTTCTTCTTTTCATTGTTGCAGCTTGTATAGTTAGTTGCCGTACTCTACTCTACTATATTGCCACCATAAGATGTTGCTGCCTTCTGTTTGTTTGTTGGCTGTTGTTTATAGATCATGCAACTAAAAAAAAACAACCAACAAGCATGGCCACACGGCAACAGTAAGCAACCAACAAGCCAAGCAACCAACCAACCTACGATGACTTTGGCTAAATTTGGTGAATGCAAAATTGGATGCTGGCAACCAAAAAGAGATGGAAAAAAGAGCAGGAAAAAAAGTTCATTTTGTATTTTCCCACGATCATCAATGATGGCCAAAATGAAGTGGTTGTTGTTGTTGGTGTTGCTGCTGTTATTGCTACCACTACTGATGTTACTGCAGTTGATGATGTTGCTGCTTGTTTGTCTATAGGCTCCCAACCAACCATCACCAACTGGAACTCCACTTTGGCGTAGTGTTAGCAATGTTGTCGCATAAAATTTCATTTTAAGAATTCAAGTGGTCTAACACTTCATATATTACAACAGCGATGTTGAGGAGACATGCACACACACACTTACTTACATACGAGTACAACACCATAAACATGATGCGAAGCATTCATTGTCTTATCGCAGCAATAAAGTCATTTTGAAGTGCTCTTAAAATTGTATGTTTTACAAGATCCATTTTAATTTGGAAAATATATGTATTTATATATCGACAAAAGAAATAAAATGTAGTGTTTTCTATAGTGGACAACAACAAGCTGTTCAGCGGAAGATAGATATATTTTGGTTACAACATATTTGCCAAAGAAAACAACAAATATGGTCAATAAGCAATGTTTTTTGTTGCGATTAATCTATCAACCCTTTCAGGTTGTTGTAAAATAACATTTAAACTGATTTTGTACATTTTGACAAATACATTAACAACAACAATTGCAACATGAGCATTTTAATTGTAGGAATTACAGAAAATTCAATTATACAATTTATTCAGTGGGATCAACAACCCTCATATAAACCCACATGTAAACTATTAAGCTGATTTCGTCTATAGGATAAAAGGGAATTTCGAATGTTGATGAAATATTGCATTTTGAAGAGTAGAGAAGAGGCGTGGTGCTAAAAACGGTTATTACCGGCGAAATCATAAAACTATTGGAAAATTATTTAACCTCGACCGGGCCCAACCATTTACACTTAAACCTTTCTAAATAGGATATTCAAATCTTTTTAAATGGGAATTCTTTATGGAGGTTATATAATTGTAAATTATCTTCTAGTAGGTTGTTTATGCTTTGAGAAAATTCCTAGCGTATTACAGACTCTCAGGCTGGAAAACTGAGCTAGGAACATAATGCCAAATTATAGTCACTTCGGTGAGAAAATGCGGCTAAAATCTTCAATATAACGAAAATGGGATGTGACTTTTACTTGGGAGCTATATTAATATGAGAGCTATTAAAAACAAGAATATGCATGATAAATTTTCTGGAAAAAGTTGTTTATTCATAAGAAATACGGAATGTTTATTTAAGCTACTTCGATGGTTAAAATGCAATTAAATTTTAAAATTACAGAAATTAGAGCGGTACCGTTATATGGCAGCTATACCAAACTGTGAACTGATATACCCTAATCGAATTAGAATGTGATTCCGAGCAACAATATATATCAAATATAGTTTTAACGGAAAAAAACTAAAAATTATTGTTATTTGATTAAAAATCAAAGTTTATATTTTCCGTTCAAAAAGGAATAATTAAAATTGATTTTCTTATTAAGGCCACAAAAAAATTATTTTATAACTGATCTGATATTACTTACAATCGTTACGGTCCCTGATTTTCCAAAAGCAATTTTGTTATGGGTCAGGATTCGTCCGCATCATATTTTTTGGTTTATTGAAAAAATATAGCTGTAGAATCCCAGAATGGATCACGAATGGAAAAAGAAATGCCTCAAAAGTGACCAAAGAAATTGGAAATTCACCAACAAAGGCTACTAACTAGACCAATTAAACAATTGCTCCTTTGACCCTGTTCCAAGCACTCAAAATGTTCATAAAAGCTGATCTAACAAGAGGAAGCTGCCTGTTCAATGCTGTAACACGACATCAACTAATTTATGCCATGTATGTGACGCCACTTTAAGCCAAAAAAAAAAAAAAAACGAGAAAAGTCCCGATCGTCTTGGGTTTGAAATTTTGGTATTGCACGCAAAAATACGTGTTTTTGAAAACATTCTGTATTTGACACATAAATTTGCACGTGTCAGTACCTCTGATATTTCGGTATTAAGGGACGTTTCGACTCGTTTTTTAACTAAGTTGGCTGTAATTTTATATTTTGGATTCTCATTTCTTAGAATGACTGATGGGTCGAAACTATCTGAAGTATTTTCTAAAAGCATTTGTTTAACTAAACTGTGACCGGTAGAACCATCAAAACCGTAGCTCAATTCTTCAATATCTATTGTACATAATACTTCACATATAGGTACTTCTAAATACTTTCTCACTTCTGGAATGTCTTTTCCACTTTAGTTAAAAAATTGTATAAATTCCAAATTTTATAAATTTAATTTTATTAATTTACTGTCAATTTCGTAGTAGTAAAGTCGGACTGGTCGACTATATGATACCATTCCCCACTTTTATATATGTTTCCTTACAATTGCATGTCAATATTGCCTTAAAGGAATATACTCATAACATACTCTGCAACCTGGAAAACGATTTATAGCAAAATGGATACACGCTATTATTACAATGAATATAATGGATACACGCTATTCGGCAAGCCGCACTGTTCAAAATTTAATTTCAAGCAGACACCCTTTCGAAATACATATGGAAGCTATGCATCTGCACCAATTTAAACAAAATGCAAGTCTCAATTTGATACGTAGTGCAAAATATAGTTTTAATCGCACAAGCATTAGGAGTTTGGCACACCATTTATGTAAAATCGGACGAATATATATGTATATGTGGGAGCCATATCGAAATATGAACCGATTTTTATGAAACTTACCACACATCATTCTAGACTCAATTCAGTACGCTATGCCAAACTTCGTGCAAATCAAAGGATATATAGGAACTTTGGTGCATCATTTTCATAAAATCGGGCGAAAATATATATGGGAGCTATATTGAAATCTGAACCGATTTTTCTGAAATTTACCACACATCATTCTAAACTCAATTCATTACGCTATGCCAAATTTCGCGCAAATCGAATGATACATAGGGATTTGTTGTAGCATTTATATTAAATCGGACGAAAATATATATGGAAGCTATACCTAAATCTGAACCGATTTTCACGAAATTTAACACACATATTTTTAGATTTGGTTCAGTACGCTATACCGAATTTCGGGCAAATCGAAGGATATAGTGGGACTTTTGTGCACTATTTACTTAAAATTGGACGAAAATATATATGGGAGCTATATTGAAATCTAAAACCGATTTTTCTGAATATTACCACTCATCATTCTAGACTCAATTCATTACGCTATGCCAAAATTCGTGCAAATCAAAATACATATAGGGACTTAGGTGAACTATATACCAAAAATCGGACGAAGATATATATGGGAGCTATATCTAAATCTGAAACGATTTTTCCCAATTTCAATAGGGTTCGTCCTTTGGCGAAATAAATGAGCTGTGCAAAATTTCATCCAGTTCGAATCAAAAATGCGACCTGTACTTTGTTTACAATTTAACATGGACAGACTGACGGACGGACGGACATGCATAAATTGAGTCTAGAATGATGAGTGGTAAGTTTCGGGAAAATTGGTTCAGATTTAGATATAGCTCCCATATATATTTTCGTCCGATTTTACACAAAATTGATACAAAATTTTGCACAACGTACTGAAGATACTATAACATAAGGTGTGGCAAGTTTTGTTGAAATTGGTTCAGTTAAGATATAGCTCCTAGATAGAGTAACTTCGGGTAATGTGGACCACCATTTTCTTTTTTATATTGTGGGCGTAACAACGGTAAAAAATAAAAACAAATTGTTTTCACAGCATGGTAGATTTGTTGGCTAATTATATTCCAGGTCAAAAATTATATATATTTGTCCATAAAAATGTTATTGCATTATATTTCAAAAAGCTCTAAACTGCGAATAAAAATAACTTGGCGGGTAATGTGGACCAGTATGTGTGGGTAATGAGGATCAGTAAGTTAAAGGTAGGTTGTGGATTGGTTGTGATAAATTTCAATTTATTGCACTCCTGGGTAACAATAAATGCAAAAATAAATGGGTTTATGTTTTGGAATAGCCCCCATTTAAGGGTACCACCCCATTTGCGGTATTTTGAAGGTCCTTGCTTCATTATCCAACCGAGGCACCTATAATTTCGGATATCGAGTTTTCAGAGGATAGAATACCTCCTCGCATATTAAATGCGCCCTTGTTTCGAACTCGTCCTCATGAAAATGTCCCACTTTTTTATAGTGGTCCACATTACCCGACATTGAATATTTTTATTTAAAAATAATTATCGGCTTCAAAAATGAATAAAAATGTAAAAATAATATTTTCGTCCGATTTTAGTTAAATGGTACACCAAAAACCCAACGTTAGGCCGATTGACACAACATTTTGCACAGTAATATAACGTAGCATGTGAAAAGTTTTTTTTGAAATCGGTTTTTTTGAAATGGTGTACCAAACTCCTCATGTTTATCAGATATTTATCCAAATAATCAACGGGTGTCCGATTGATAATTACTTTAAATTGATTTACATAATTTTGTCCTATTTTAAGAAGCAACTCTATATCTGTAAAAATGAAAAATTTAGTATAGGTTGCAGAATGACATGTTTATGTATTCAATTTGATTTTACTGGTCCTTCAAAAATGCAACGTCTGTTAGGATGAACCCAAAGTGGTGAAGGGTATCATATAGTCGGCCCCGTCCGACTTTACTGCTTTCCTTACTGGTTTTGTATAGTAAAAAGTTTAAGGCCCTTTGTAGGGTTTGATGACCATAAGCACATTTCCCCCATTTTCGTATTTTTTTGTAATGGTTTCAAAATAGGAAGTGTATGAAAAATTTATTGTAGCATATACATATGTATATCGTCAGCTAAAATGCAAAAAGGCGTAACTAACAAAAAATTGAAAATTGACTTTTTGAATGAATATTGTGAATGTCAATAAACTACATGTGTTGACCAAGTTTTACACGTCTGCGGTCAAAAAAGGAGCTTCTATTAACAAAAAACAAAAAGACGTAACTACAAGTGGGTATATTTAAAAATTCACGTTTTTACTTAATTGTTATGACTGCCATTAAACTAAATAACTAAATTTGTTAAAAAAAATTATACTCTATTATTCGTCATATGCAATTTCACCCTGCCGGGCATACTTTATCATTTCACATGATATGTTTATAGTTTTCATTCAAAACTGTTTTTTGCTTCTCCTACACAATTATGAATTTGTTAGTTACGCCTTTTTGCATTTCAGGTAACGATATATTCAATAATACTATTTGCAACCGGCAATATATATTCTTGGCTTCTTATGCCAATCAAAATTTGTTATTGAAAAAATCTGTGCATCCTTTGTCATTGTTACAATTTCCACAATATTTTCATTGTTTGGCAGATTCTCCTCTAACATCACAAAGGTTTGGGTCAACAAGAAATGTCGTTGCAAAAAAGGTTAAGGAAATACATTCAAATAAGACCTTTTTTCTTTTTCCATTATTGTTATTGTTGTTGTTGTTTTTTTCGCATAGAAAACTCCAAGCCTTTAAAAGTGTTAACTGTTGTCCATTTTCTTAACAAGCAATGCCTCAATTTTCATATCGAAAGTTTTGATACTCTTAAACTGGTTACTATTCTTGGCCCCCCAAATTTGGATGAAATATGAATGCTGCAGCTGTCGAGCTGCCGTTACAACTGAAGCCGTCATCAATTCAATAGCAAAAGATGTCTATTTCTTTGGAGTGGCTGACTGGTTGGTTGGCTTGGCATTGTGGCTGACTTCACTCAATCATCATTCGAAGAGTAGAAGCATGTGGGAGTCGACCATTAAAAAGATATGCCCGTCATTGCAGCTTCCTTGACTGTTGTTGGTTTGACGTTGTGGCAGACAAGTCAACACATAAAATTGTATCCCCAAAAAAGGTGGGTAACACTTCGACACACACACACACACACATACAGACAGACACAATCAAATAAAGAGAAAAACAACAAAAGACAATGATGATTTCAATTGAAACTCGATTGGGTGAAGCTCAAAAGTTAAGAAAAAATTATATTATGTAGAAAAAAACATTGTTTGTAGTTTCAATACAAATCTTAACAATTTTGAACAATTTTTTTAAGTTGTATGTCAGCGTGGGGGCACTGATATTTATTTTTTTGGGGGATATTCATAAAGTCTCGGGTGTGGTTGCCACATAATTATATTGGCATGTCACATCTTCTCTGCTGTTGAGTGTTTTGTTATTTTTCGCTGTCGTTTTGTTTTTTGGGCGAGTCTAGTAATTTTTAATGAGGGTGTGAAATAATTATCATCAACAGCCACAGCAGTTTGATTTAAATGGGGAAATCATTGAAACATTAGGCAAACATCAATTGAAAAAAGTTGCTAGTTATGAGATTTTCTTTATTTGAATTTATTTATAAGAAATATATTACGTATTACTCTACAACGAAATAAATCTGAAGATTTCATGAATTTTTGACCAATATTTTTTTCAAGGCATGGATTTTTAACCAATATTTTCTTCAAGGAAGGCATAGATTTTTAACCAATATTTTCTTCTAGGAAGACATGGATTTTTAAGAATATTTTCTCCAAGTGCACCAGCACCGTAGTGCTGTACCTATTGGAAAGCATGCAGAAGGCACTCTCTCTCTCTCTCTTGGTAAGTGTCGAAATAACAACACCCACGAAGCTCCCCAGAGGGCCACACCAACTGGCAGGCTGGATCCACAGATCCAGGGGTACCTGACGCCCGTGGTACGTAAAACCTCCGATCAGGCTCGATATCGAAGCCTCTTCCAGTTTGACACAAGTCCGGCCTGCGATCCCAATACGAAAATAAACGACATGAAATACCACTTACCACACTACGCTTCCACAGCAGTAAGCAGGATCACGGCTCGCACCAACACCACAAGTGGCAAGCAGAAACACCTCCACTGGTAGCCACAACGACGAACACGGGAAAACAATTAACATGCTGTCCTC